>NC_029773.3:88541932-88548422 GCF_000817695.3 Arachis duranensis | reverse complement strand
CCATTGTGCTCTGTCATGTATCATGTCTACAGAGAGACCGTTTACATGTAGATCTCGTTTGACCACCTCATGGATGGTCTTCTTAGGTCTTCCTCTGCCTTTCGCCCTTTGTTCATCTTCCATCTCATCTACCCTCCTGACTGGATGTTCTATCGGTCTTCTTCTCACATATCCAAACCACCTGAGACGCGATTCAACCATCTTTTTCACAATGGGTGCTACTCCAACTCTCTCCCTTATATCTTCATTCCTTATTTTATCCAATTGCGTATGACCACTCATCAATCTCAACATCTTCATCTCTGCCACCCTCAGCTTATGTTCGTGCTCCCTTTTAGCCGCCCAACACTCCGTACCATACAGCATAGCCGGTTTTATAGCGGTGCGATAGAATTTACCTTTAAGTTTTAAAGGCACTTTTTTGTCGCATATAAAACCAGATGCACTCCGCCATTTTGACCAACCTGCTTGGATCCTATGATTTACATCCTGTTCAATCTCTCCATTATCGTGTATGATGCACCCAAGATACTTAAAATTTTTAACTTTTCGTATGATGTTTTCTCCAATCTTCACCTCTATATTGGGGTTTTCCCTTCTCAAACTGAATTTACATTCCATATATTCCGTCTTGCTACGGCTTATGCGCAGACCATACACTTCTAGAGCTTCTCTCCATAACTCAAACTTATTGTTTAGGTCTTCCCTTGACTCTCCCATAAGGACGATATCATCGGCAAAAAGCATGCACCATGGCACAGGCTCTTGGATGTGCTCTGTGAGTACTTCCAAGACTAATGTGAAAAGGTATGGACTTAAGGATGATCCCTGGTGTAATTCTATACCAATAGGGAATTCCTCTGTCACACCACCTTGAGTCTTCACACTAGTTGTGGCCCTATCATACATGTCTTTAATTGCCCGAATATATGCGATCCTTACTCTCCTCTTTTCTAAAACCTTCCATAAGACCTCCCTTGGTACCCTATCATACGCTTTTTCCAAATCAATAAACACCATATGTAGCTCCCTTTTATTACTACGATACCTCTCCATCATCCTTCTTAATAGGTATATCGCTTCAGTGGTAGATCTGCCTGGCATAAATCCAAATTGGTTCTCTGTTACTTGTGTCTCTTTTCTCAACCTCCGTTCTATCACCTTTTCCCATAACTTCATAGTATGACTCATAAGCTTAATCCCTCTATAGTTTTCGCAACTTTGTATATCCCCCTTATTCTTGTAAATAGGTACCAAGGTGCTCTTTCTCCACTCATCAGGCATCTTCTTTGACCTTAAAATCTCATTAAAAAGCTTGGTTAACAACCAGTTGATGCCTTTTTCTCCAAGACCCTTCCAAACCTCAATCGGGATATTATCAGGTCCTACTGCCCTGCCATTTTTCATCTGCTTTAGAGCCTCTTTTACCTCGAAGTCTCAGATCCTTCGATAGTAGTCAAAGTTTTGATCTTCTTCCCATGTGCATAATCGACCAAGACTCGAAAGAGTCTTCTGTCCCTCATTAAATAACTCGTAGAAGTAGCTCTTCCACCTTTCATTAATCTTCTCCTCTTGAGCCAACACCTCTCCATCCTTATCCTTTATGCGCTTAACCTGATCCAAATCTCTCCTTCTTCTTTCCCGCCTCTTTGCGATTCTATATATACCTTTTTCTCCTTCTTTCGTGCCCAAAGACTGGTAGAGACCCTCATTTGCTCTTGTTCTTGCTTCACTTACAGCCACTTTTATCTCTTTCTTAGCCGCCTTATATTTTTCCCAGTTATCTGCATTGCGGCATAAAGACCACTCTTTAAAGCATTCCCTTTTTATCTTTATCTTTTCTTGTATACTCGCATTCCACCACAAGGACTCCTTGTCTCTTGGTCCTATTCCTTTAGATTCACCAAAACTTTCTTTTGCTGTTCTTCTAATAACTTCTGCCATCTCCCTCCACATCTCTTCCGCGCTTCCATTCCCATCCCACTTTGCCTCTTCTCCTACCCGTCTTAGGAAGCTTTTTTGTTCCTCACCTTTCATCCGCCACCACCTTGTCCTTGGGTTCTTCGTATGATGTCTTTTCCTCAACTTTTGCTCAACGCGAAAATCCATGACGAGCACCCTATGTTGTGTTGTCAAACTCTCTCTCGGAATAATTTTACAGTTAATGCAAAATTTCCGGTCGACTCTCCTCAACAAGAAGAAGTCGATTTGAGAGCTTGTCATGCCACTCTTATAGGTTATAAAATGTTCGTCTCTCTTTTTAAAACATGTATTTGTGATGAGAAGATCAAAAGTTGAGGAAAAGTCCAAAATAGTTTTACCCTCGGCATTGATCACCCCGAAACCATGGCCTCCGTGAATACTCCCATATACAGTCACATCTCTCCCAACATGGCCATTTAAATCTCCTCCTAAGAAAATCTTACCTCCCAAAGGTATGCCTTGAACCAAACTCTCTAGATCCTCCCAAAACCTTATTTTGTGTTGTTCGTCCGAACCCACTTGCGGTGCATAGGCGCTAATCACATGGAAAGCACCTCCCTCCACCACAAGTTTGATAGAGATGATCCGATCTCCCACCCTCTTAACATCCACTACGTCTTTCTTCCACTGCTTAGCCACAATTATTCCAACCCCATTCCTATTCTTCACCTTTCCTGTATACCAAAGTTTGAAACCAGAAGCATCCAACTCCCTAGCCTTTGCGCCAACCCATTTCGTTTCTTGTAGGCACATAATGTTAATCTTTCTCCTTGTCATGGTGTCCACCACCTCCATGGACTTTCCTGTTAGAGTGCCTATGTTTCATGTCCCAAATCTCAACCTTCTGTCGCTTCGACCTTTACCTTTTTCTTTGTGAACTAGCTTATTTACCCTCGTCCGTTCACGAAAACGCGAGAACCCTTGCTCATTTAACACTACATCCGGGCACCGATGCAGCGGCTCTTGCTTTGACACCGTACTCGAGCCATACGGCGCGTTGCTTCCGGACAACGACCTAGTTTTAGCGCAATAATGTCTTTGATTCATGTCATGGGGGGTTCGGCTATATTTTTATGTTGGTTGCCGAAGACCTAACACAATCCTCCTCCTTTATCCGGACTTGGGACCGGCTATGTACCGCAAGTGTAACATAGGCGGAGTTGATTAAAAAATAAATAATAAGAATAAACCAATAAAAAAATTACAAAACAAAACTAATAGTAAAGCAAACACATAACAACATCTCTAATAAAATACTTTTAGAATATCATTTTTTATATTTTAAAGGAGTGAATTGATTTAGTATATTAGAATTAATCAATAAAATAAAATTGATATCACCTTAGAGATATAATATTATTTGAGAGAATGAATAAAATTCTATCACTTATATAATTATGTTAATAAAATAATTATAAATAATATAAAGTTTTAATTAAATTAATATTAAGTATTAGAAGGAAAAATTTTAATTATGGTAATTGACACCATAATTGGGTCTTGGTCTTCGACTCAATACAACTTTTGACACTACAACACCACATGTGATGTTTAGTGTCGTTTTTCATTGAATTTTGTGATAATAATATTACAATATAGTCCACATACGTAACTTTTTCAGATTATAGTAATGAAATAATGCATTTAGGGTAGTGCAACACGTTAAATATTGTCTTCTCCCCAGTACACTACTAGATGTCTGTATTGTTTAACTTGTTTTGAAAAATTAAAACATATATCGTTTGCTGATTTTTTATTCCGTCCTAAAAAATTTGGGAAAAAATGGAAGTAACTTAAGAAAAAAATAAAAACAAACTAATTATATTATTCTTATAGCAAATATTTTTTATAGAGGAGTGTTAGAAGCCAATAATTTTTGTGTTTTATAACTATTAATTGATCATCAGTAGTATTTTTAATGGTGTGAGATTAAATTTAATGATGTAGAGTCATTTAATTTTTTTTATAGTTAAATGTTGGTCAATTTTTTAAAAAATTACTGGCCCAAAATTTTTCCTTTTTCATATTTGTGTCAAAATAAGATTATTATTATTATTAACTAATTATGTATTTAAATTTTGTTTTTGTGAAAAAAGATTCATACGCTGATTATTAAAAAATATTAACATTAAAATAATATATATTACAGAAAATGAACGCATGCTAAAATTTAATAATGGAAAGTAAGATTAATAATGGAAAGTAAAGTTGCGAGAACCGGAACGGTCAATAAACCAGTAAAATTATTGGTTCAATAGTTTATTAGTTCGATCGGAGTTTAATCGGAGTTTAATCGGTTTAATTAAATATTAAATAAAATTATTAAAAAACTAAAAATAATTTTAAATATATAAATTCAATAATTTCTAACTTAATAAAATTTAAAATTTCACATAATAAATTAGAGAGATGCTCCCATAAAAACGCAGAAAACGTCTTTTTTTAAAGATATTTTTTAATAATTAAAATTTAACACATATAATCACTTAAATTATATTATTTTTGTCAAAATTAGGTAAGACAAATTAGTTTGACTGAAAAATAGTGAATTAAATTTTGAATCCATCTAAATTAATATTATTTTTTATAAAAAATGACTTAAATACTCTTATTATATATATTAATTTTGAGATATAATTGTAGTAATTTTTTTATAAAAAATATTAATTTATACCGATTTAAAATTTAATTTATTAATTTTTTTGCTAAACTGATTTGTCCCGTCTAATTTTAATAAAAATAATACAATTTAATTGATTATATGTGTTAAATTTTAATTTTTAAAAAATATCTTTAAAAAAAGACATTTTTGACATCTTTATCTAAGTGGCTCCCAATAAATTATCCATAACTTAATATTAGAGGTTCACAAACAACTTCAAACATCAAAGTTTATAACTAAACAATTTCATAGATCATTAAAGAAGAGAAATATAGTGATACTAAGAATTTGAAAAGTGTCATGTTCAACTCTTAAATAGCAAGTTTAAAAACAGAGCAATTTCTAGAAATTTGGGCAACAAGTAGCAGCAAAATATAAGCACATGAATCCAAAAATTGCAATTAACATGAGAAAAGCATGGATTGCATGTACAGAGGTAGCATCAAACTTAATTTTACAAGTAGAGTTCAGCAGGGCAGCAGGTAGAATCAGGTCACATGAAATAGAAATAGCACAGTAATGATCACACCAACATCATTCAGCAAACAAGCAGTATTAAGCCATGTTGGATAATTAAGAACGGAGCAATTATCAGGCCTAGAATCTTCTAACCACAACCTAGCTACCTAACAACATATATATCTATCTATCCTAACAAATAGAATTAATCAGCAATTTAACTAAAATTAACAACAGAATTAATAAAAAAAAAGTAAAGAAATAGAACAGGAAGCAGGGATGAGGCAGGGGACCTGGAATGTAGCAGAGACAGACTGAGAAATGGAAAGGGGAAGAAGAGCAGAAGTAGTGCCGCCCAGAGTTGGTGGTGGCCGGCTGAGCTCGCGGCGGCGCAGAGAGCGGCGCGAGCGGCGAAACGATGCAGGCCAGAGAGATTCAGCTTCTCTCTGTGGCAGTGACGAGAGTTGGGTGGGGGCAGAAGCGTTTGAAGGGAAGAGGAGAGGCGAGAAGAGAAGAGGAAAGGTAAGAATGGTGGTCAGCTTGCCGGAAGGTGGGTCGCCGGAGACTGCTGTTGTTAGCTGAGAGATAGACGAGAAAGAGATGAAGAGGCGGTGACTGCTGTTGGTTGAGAGACAGAGAGGGGCTGCTGGCGCCTAGCTGAGAGAGAGAGAGAGAGAGGGGGAAGTAGCGCCGTAGTAGGTTAGGGATTTGGGTGAGTGAGACTGATGAGAGTGAGGGAGAAGGGAGAAGGGATTTGGGCATTTGGCTTAGCCTTTTTTTTCTTATAGGGACAAAACGACGCCGTTTAGGGGTTTTTAAAACAAAAAAATCGCTAAAAAATCGGACGGTTCTTGTGGTTCATCGATTAATCGCCGGTTCGATCGGTTTTTTCATCGATTTTTTGCCAGACAATTTTTGGCATTATCCAGACTAGTTAGGTGACTGGTTCCCGATTATTTCGGTTGAACCAGTCGGTCCGGTTTGATTTTCAGAACCATGATGAAAAGTAAAAAAACTTTAAAGAGAAGATGAGCTGGTTGATTTGAAATGAGGGGAAGAAAAAAAAGAGTGAGTTATCTGAGAAGCATTTATTTTATGTATAATGAGTGTCTTTTGTAGTAGAAAAATTTCAAGTTGTGAAAAAGCAGAGCTGACATGTGATTCCATGCGCCTTTTTTTCCTCACTGTGTCTTTCCTTCTTTCTTTTGTCTTTTTCATTGCTCACTCATTCATTTACTGACTCATTCATTATTAACGTTAGATATCAAAAGAATCAAACAAAACATATAAAGAAATAATTTTTCACGTGTATTATGATAATGAGAATTGAGAAGATGAATCATACTTTTTTTTAATTACTAGATTATTTATAAAAAAAATTTTAAA
>NC_029773.3:88541120-88541782 GCF_000817695.3 Arachis duranensis | reverse complement strand
AAATTTTTTTTTTACTTTATAGGTCCAAAATTCTAAATTAAAATTTTAAAATATCGTTTTATTTTAAAGTGATTGGTAGGATTGTGATGACTCAGAAAATGAATAAAAATATAAATAAAATAAAAAATATATATAATGTAATAAAGAACAGTATGGTTGATTAATAGTCCTTTTCACAGTTAAGTTGGATGATGGGAGTAAAAAAACACAAGTTGAATGAATGGAAAAATTTGCAGTAAAAAAAATGACCATGTCTTTGACATAGATCATTTGTTATAATAAAAATCAATGTTATTTTTTTTTTATAAATATGCAATTAAGCTTTATTTTATTGGAATAACTTTGACTTTAATTATTTAAGATTTGGATTCTTTAAATTTTATATTTTATTTTAGAAAAAAAAATATAATTTTTTATCATTTATTTTATAAGTGAAATAAAAAAAATATAAAAAAATTATTCAAAAGTAAAAAACACACTTTATCTATTAAAATAAAATTTAAAATTTTAAAAATCTAAATTTAATTATTTAACTCAACAAACGATATAGACATTAAAATCACACACATGTATTAACTACTCTTATTGACATTTTCAGCCTTTTGTTCATATGTTCTGTTTATGAATAAAATAGAATATCTATATTATTCTATAACTTTATA
>NC_029773.3:88519132-88540950 GCF_000817695.3 Arachis duranensis | reverse complement strand
TATTTATATTAATTATGATTTAATATAATTAATTATTATAATTATTTAATTAATTATGAGTTAATATAATTATTTATTTTTAAAATATTAATAGACCTCTAAATTAACTATCTAAATCTTAATATTAAAATAATTATCCGTACACCTAGTGAAATGAACATCCAATATATCTATTGTTTACATTATTTAATATTTTCATTATCTACCAATATTTTTTAAATTATATTTTAAAAAGAGTTTTAAGTATACTAAGAATATTAGTGTTACGGTGGGTAACCGGAGATTATTGGATTGGATGGCGTTGGTTGGCCCAATCGTTTGAAAGAGGAGGCCTTCGAGTGGGTTTGCACCTTGGGGGCCTCCGTCCGACTTGTGTGCGTGAAAGAACGGGGGGTGATACCTGCAAAGACACTCCAATGCCTAAGTCAGCAAGAGGGTGAGCAGGTCTAGAGAGTATTGGGACTTAGAGATACCTGAGGGATGTCAGAGTACTTATAGTGGTGAACCAATAACCACCGCTGAAGTAGTGCCACTTTTCTAGGGTGCTAACCGTCCCTTTATCTTAGGGAGGTTAAGATATGGCTTGTGGAAGTAGTTAGAGAGATTCCAGGGGCAGTTACTCATTCAAATGAGCGTTATCTGCTAGCTAACTCTCGTCACCGACTTCTTTAGAGTAGGTCGTGGTCGGAGCCGACTTCTTAGGAAGAAGGCTGGTGAAATGCGAGGCTCATCCTTTAGGCTTGGGCCTTGTTATTGGGCCAGGGTATGAACAGTGCCCCTACTCGAGCCCAATTTTTAAGATTTGGGTTCGAGTATCTTACTCGGGGTTGTAGCCGACTTGTGAGGGAACCGACGTGTTTGTTTGGAACCGACGTGACTTTTCGTGACTTTTGATTTTCACAGTTACGTCTAATCAAAACGTCGCGTCCGTTAGAGGTTTTGCGTAGGGATTGATTATCTTGGTAACGGTGCGCTCATTAATGACTGCTCCGTTTTTACCATTATGCCCCTAACGTGTTTATAAATACTTTCCCTCTCTCTCGTTGTTTCCTTTCTGCGATTTTTCAAATTTCTCCTTCATTTGTTCACGCTGCATTCTTGTGTTTGAAGGTTTTCATTTCCTCCAACCTCGCTTTCAGATAAAGGTTAGCTTTTTCTCCTTCTGTAACATGCTTTCTGTTTGCATGCCTTTATTTTGTAGATAGATAGGTTGATTTGTAGACTTCTGTTTGGTTCCGTATTCCCCCTTTAGAGACCATGTTTTTTTATTTTTCTTTTCTCTTTCCTTGTAGGTTTTTCTCACCTTTTTAGGAAAAGAAATGGCTTTCGTAGATATTCTTTCCCAGTGGGTTGATGTCACAGTCTTAGGGGAGGAACCTTCGGTTGATACTGAGTTTATCACCCACCTCCGTACTCGCCACAGAATTTGTACTTCTGAGGAGGATGAGCCGAAGTATGAGTTGGTAGTCCCGGGTCCAGAAGACCGGGTTTGCTTCGGGAGGGCCAATGAAGCGGCCCCTTATTTCTTCTTTATGTATGAGTGCATGGTCACCCGCTTGGGTGTTTTTCTTCCATTTTCAGATTTTGAGATGTCTGTGTTGCGTCACTGCCGAGTTGCCCCTACTCAGCTTCACCCCAACTCTTGGGGTTTTTTAAAAATTTATCAATTTATCAGCCAGGCCTTGGAGTTCCCGACCTCTCTGAGGATTTTTTTTTCTATCTTTTTCATATGACCAAGCCCTTCAGTGGGCTAAATAATAAGCAACAGTAGGTGTCTTTCCGAGCCATACAAGGTCGGAGAGTCTTCACCCTTTTTGACGAGTCCTTCCATGACTTCAAGAACTATTTTTTCAAAGTTCAAGCTGTGGAGGGTCACCATCCCTTTTTCTTGGATGAGAGTTCTTCCCCTCGCTTTCCTTTGTACTGGTTGGAGGCCTCCCCCTGCGAGAAATATGGTCTGGACGACCTGGATGAAGTGGAGGCGGCTGTTGTAGGGTTCCTCCGAGAAGTGTGGGGGAGGGCCCCATACTTGGATACTAAAAAATTTCTCCAGGGGTCGCCGACTTTTGTCCAGTCACAACCAGGTAGCTTTTTGCTTTTCTGATTTGTTTCCGACTTGTGATTTCTTTTACCGACTTGTTTGACTTTTTGCTACTGATTGTTTTTGCAGAGATGGCGAAGAAAAACGCTCAAGAATCTTACCAGAGAGTTTAGGAAGCCAAGGCAAGGTCTCGTGCCAGGTCTGGCGGTGCCAGGGCGATTATCTCTCCTCCTCCCCCTCCTCCCCGAAATGTGGGGACTCCTTCTCAACCCATCGTAATTTCCTCATCGGCTTCCTCTCAGCCGCCCCCTTCCTCCCAACCTGTTTCTGAGCCAGAGAAGAAGAAGCGCAAGGTTTTGGACTTTGGCTCCTCTTTTGAAGGTGAAGTCAAGGCGGATGCTCCTGCATTCATCCGGAAACACATCTATCCCCATGTTCATATAGGCATGGATGATGTTTCTGTCCGAAACCACCTTACTACTCTGGCTGAGGAGAGCATCAGGGTGGCGGGGGTGTGCACAAAATTTCTTGACATGTTCGAGAAGACTCCTCTCAGCTCTCTGGGTTCAACTTCGAAGGTTGATGAGCTGGAGGAGAGACTTCTTATATATCAGAACACTGAGAAGGAGTTGAAGGAGGATGTCGCCAAATTAAAGGAGGAGAGGGACAGTCTTCGGGAAAAGGGAAACAAGTTACAAGCCCAGTGTAACATGGAGGTGGGCTTGAGAAAAACGGCACAAGAGAGTTATCAAAGTTTGTTTGATGACCTCGTGGCTGTAAGAAAAGATCTGTTAAACTCTCGAACGGCCTACGCCGAGTTGGAGGAGTCTGTCACTGATGGCACCGAGGAGTCTTGGAGGATCTTTATGGAGCAGGTCAGAGTCCTTGCCCCCGACCTTGATCTTTCTCCTTTGGATCCTGATAAGGTCGTTATAGATGGCGCCATAGTCTATCCTCCTGCCTCTCCTAAGCCTGTCTCTGATTCCGACTTGAAGACTCGGAAGCAGAGGATAATTGAGTCTCCTCCTCGTTCGAAGGATACTCTGAGTTCCTCAACGCCTCGTGGAATCTCCTCTCCTACTCCCATGGCTGCCTCTCTCCCTGGCCTCGATGGTGCTCCTGATTCTGGTGGTGATCTGATTACTCTTCCTGGTGCTGGCGGTGGTGATCTCTCTAAAAAAATAGTTGGCTATATGGGGGCCGGCCTGTGGGTCCCCCTCTTTTTTTTTTAAACTCTTTATTTATTGTTGTTTGTTGTTGATTCTGCTGACATTTCTCTTGGCCTTTTATGGCCTCCAAAATATTTCTTTGAAATACCCTTTTGGATAAGGGTTTTTAATATAAAAGAAATACCTTTTTTTGGACAAGGGTTTGAGTTACCTTTTGCGTGCATGCTTTTCTGATTTTGATTTTTAGAAGTCCTCTTGACCTTTTCCGAAAACCTTTTGTTTGACTTGTCTATCTTTCTGAACCCTTTTGCTTTAAGGATTTTAAGACAGCTTTTAAGCTTTTTCCTAGGTTTTTCAATCTCTTTTGTTGTTCCTTATACTCAATTTGGCGACTTATTGAGTTTCTATGACTTAGATTATTTTTGTGATGCATTTTTATTTCAACTCGGTTTTACTTCCGACTTATGAGTCGGAGTGGTTCCGAGTTTCTTACGATCAACTTTTATAACATCTTTACACCGACTTGTACCTCGTCGTTTTATCCTGACGACCATTCAGTTCGATTCATGAAATTTTCACGTTTTGTCGAGCTTAAGTCGGCGCGTTTCGTAGAAAGAAAAACAAGAAGGAACTTATGAGAGATACTGCTAAAAAAGATCTTTATTTATTTGGGAAGGTACCTTTGCTGCTACTAAGGGTTTTTAATAATCTATTTCCTCTTAGCCTCTACTATGATGCCTCATTAAAAACTTTCTTCAGAAAAAACCCTTTGACTTTGGGGAAAAAATCATGAAGTTTGGGAAAAGAGTACATCATGGAGTAGAGTTCGCTTTTAACTATAGTACCTTTTCAAGTTACAAGCATGCCATGACCTTGGTAACTCGGTGCCGTTTAGGTCGGTCACCTTATAATAACCTTTTTCTAAGACCTCGCTAACTTTGTAGGATCCCTTCCAATTTGCAGCGAGCTTTCTTTCCCCCGATTTGTTGACTCCAATGTCATTTTTGATCAAGATCAAATCGTTTGAGGCAAAGCTCCTTCGAATGACTGTTTTATTGTACCTTGTAGTCATCCTTTGCTTTAGTGTTGCTTCTCTTATCTGGGCTTGTTCTTGGACTTTGGAGAGCAGGTCGAGCTCCTCTTTGTGCCCCTGTACGTTTCCAACCTCGTCATAGAGAATCACCCTTGGGCTTTGCTCATTGATCTCTACCGGTATCATGGCTTCTACGTCGTAGACTAGTCGGAAGGGTGTTTCCCCAGTAGCAGATTGTAGCGTCGTCCGATAAGCCCACAACACTTGTGGAAGCTCTTCCGTCCAGGCTCCTTTTGCTTCTTGTAGTCTTTTCTTCAGTCCTGCCAGTATGACTTTGTTGGCTGCTTCGGCCTGTCCATTTGCTTGTGGGTGTTCCACCGAGGTGAACTGGTGTTTGATTTTCATACTGGCCACCAAGCTTCTGAAGGTAGAGTCGGTGAACTGGGTTCCATTATCTGTTGTGATGGAATAAGAAATTCCATACCTTGTGATGATATTTTTGTAGAGGAACCTCCGACTTCTTTGGGCTGTGATGGTCGCCAGTGGTTCTGCTTCTATCCACTTTGTGAAGTAGTCTATTCCCACGATCAAATATTTGACTTGTCCTGGCGCTTGGGGAAAGGGACCTAACAAGTCCATTCCCCACTTTGCGAAGGGCCATGGAGAAGTTATACTGATGAGCTCCTCGGGGGGAGCCACGTGGAAATTTGCATGCATTTGGCATGGTTGAAATTTTTTCACAAATTCTATGGCATCTTCTGCAAGGTCGGCCAGTAGAATCCGGCTCGGATTACTTTTCTGGCTAGCGACCTGGCTCCGAGATGATTTCCACAGATCCCATTATGAACCTCTTCTAGTACCTCGGTGGTTCTTAGGGTCGGTACGTACTTTAACAATGGTGTTGATATTCCCCTTCTATAGAGGATATTTTTCACCAGAGTATAATGTTGTGCTTCCCTCCGGATCTTCTTAGCTTCTTTTTCCTCCTTGGGGAGGATGTCGAATTTCAGGTATTCGACCAAGGAGTTCATCCATCCGAGGTTTAATCCGGTTACCTCAAGGACCACTTTCTTTTCTTCCGTCTTTACCACGGAAGGTTCCTGGAGAGTTTCCTGGATCAGGCTTCTATTATTCCCTCCTGGCTTGGTACTTGCTAACTTGGAGAGGGCGTCTGCTCTGCTATTTAGATCCCGAGTTATGTGTTTGACCTCGGTTTCCGCAAAGCACCCGAGGTACTCCAAAGTTTTTTTCAGGTATCTCTTCATGTTTGGATCTTTTGCCTGATACTCTCCGTTTATCTGGGAAGTCACCACTTGGGAGTCACTATATACCATCACTTTTGTTGCACCGACTTCTTCTGCTAACTTTAATCCAGCAATCAGGGCTTCATATTCTGCCTGATTGTTTGAAGCTGGGAATTCAAATTTGAGGGAAACTTCTATTTGGGTTCCCTTTTCATCAACTAATATTATGCCTGCGCCGCTTCCTGTCTTGTTTGAGGATCCATCTACATAGAGTTCCTATGTAGTTGTCTTTTCCTCTTGGTCCCCTGCGTACTCAGCTATAAAGTCGGCGAGGCATTGAGCTTTGATCACCGTCCGAGCTTCATATTTCAGGTCGAACCCGGAGAGCTTTATTGCCCATTGAACCATTCTCCCTGCAACATCCGTCTTTTGGAGAATTTGCTTCATGGGTTGGTTCGTGCGGACCCTTATTGTATGGGCTTGGAAGTAAGGTCGTAGCCTTTGTGAGGCTATTACTAAGGAATACGCAAACATTTCCAATTTGTGGTACCTTAGCTCAGGGCCTTGTAGGACTTTGCTGATGAAGTAAACTGGATGCTGTCCGACCTCGTCCTCCTTAGCAGGGCTGATGCGATAGCTTTGTCTGCTACAGACAAATAAAGGATGAGGTCTTCTCCAGTGATAGGTCAGATCAGTATCGGAGGCTGACTCAGGAATCTTTTGAATTCCTGGAACGCCTCTTCGCATTCAACTGTCCACTCGAACTGACATCCCTTTTTTAATAATGAAAACAGTGGAAGGGATTTGAGTGTTGATCCTGCCAAGAACCTGGAAAGGGCTGCAAGTCGACCATTCAACTATTGAACCTCTCTTAAGCAAGTCGGGCTCTTCATTTCCAAGATAGCTTTACACTTATCGGGATTTGCTTCAATCCCTCTTTGTGTTAGCATAAAGCCCATGAATTTTCTGGCTTCTACCGCGAAGGCACACTTTGCGGGATTTAGTCTCATCCCGTGTAACCTTATGGTGTCAAAGACTTGCGAGAGGTCTAACAAGAGGTCGACATCTTCCTTGGTTTTTACCAACATGTCGTCGACGTAGACTTCCATTAAGCTTCCAAGGTGAGAAGCGAACACCTTATTCATCAGCCTCTGATATGTGGCCCCTGCATTTTTCAATCCAAATGGCATGACCACATAGCAGAAATTAGCTCTGAGGGTGATGAATGATGTCTTCTCCTGGTCTGTCTCATACATCGGGATTTGGTTATACCCCGAGTAGGCATCCATGAACGATAAGTATTGATATCCCGAGCTGGAGTCTACTAGGGTGTCAATACTTGGTAGTGGATAAGGGTCCTTGAAACATGCCTTATTTAAGTTGGTATAGTCGACACACATCCTCTATTTGCCATTTTGTTTCTTGACTAGCACTACATTGGCTAGCCATGTTGGGTACTTGACTTCTCTGATGAAGCCGGCTTCTAGAAGCGCTCGTACTTGTTCTTCTACTACTAGGGCTCGTTCTGGGCCGAGCTTGTGTATTCTTTGTTGTACAGGTCGGGATCCCGGGTGGACCGAGAGCTTGTGGGACATGAACTCAGGGTCTATCCCAGGCATATCGGAGGCCTTCCAGGCAAAGAGGTCAGAGTTGTCTCTTAGGAGCTTAATCAATCCTTGTTTTAGGGTTTCCCCTAGGTTGGCTCCTATGTGAGTATTCTTTCCTTCCTCTTTGCCGACCTGTATCTCCTCGGTTTTTCCTCCCGGCTGTGGTCGCAGCTCTTCTCTAGCCTTTGCACCACCGAGCTCTATTGTGTGAACTTCTCTGCCTTTTCCTCTCAGGTTTAGGCTTTCATTGTAGCATTTCCTTGCCAATTTCTGATCTCCCCTCAACGTTGCTATCCCCGCTGAGGTCGGGAATTTCATACAAAGGTGGGGTGTGGAAACCACCGCTCCGAGTCGATCAAGGGTAGCTCTGCCGATTAGAGCATTATATGCTGACCCTACATCGATGACTATGAAGTCTACACCCAGAGTCTTTGATTTTTCCCCTTTCCCAAAAGTGGTGTGGAGGGGCAAAAATCCCAGTGGCTTTATTAGCGTGTCGCCTAGTCCGTACAAGGTGTCGGGGTAGGCTCTTAATTCTTTCTCATTCAACCCTAGTTTGTCAAAAGCGGGCTTAAAAAGGATGTCCGCTGAGCTTCCTTGGTCTACTAGGGTTCTGTGGAGATAGGCATTTGCTAGGATCATAGTTATTATCACTGGATCATCGTGTCCAGGGATTATTCCTTGCCCATCTTCTTTTGTGAACGAAATGGTAGGGAGGTCGGGTAATTCTCCTCCGACCTGGTAGACTCTCTTGAGGTGCCTTTTGCGAGAGGATTTGGTGAGTCCTCCTCCTGCGAACCCTCCTGAGATCATATGGATGTGTCTCTCCGGAGTCTGCGGTGGTGAGTCTCTTCTATCCATATCGTCTCGCTTTCTCTTTCCATGACTATCCGACCTTTCTATGAGATATCTGTCTAGCCGACCTTCTCTGGCCAGCTTTTCTATCACATTTTTAAGGTCGTAACAGTCATTTGTTGAGTGACCATATATTTTATGGTACTCACAGTAGTCGCTGCGGCTCCCCCTTTTTTATTTTTAATGGGTCTGGGAGGTGGCAGCCTTTCAGTATTGCAAATCTCTCTGTATACATCCACTATAGAAACATTTAGAGGAGTATAAGAGTAATATTTCCTTGGTCTATCGAGACCGAGCTCTTCCTTTTTCTTGGGCTCCCTCTCCCTCTCTTTTGTTGAGGGAAGGAGTCCCATTCGCCAGCTCGAGTCTCTCAGCTTAGCATTCTCTTCCATGTTGATGTACTTTTCAGCCCTTTCCTGTACATCACTTAAGGAGGTGGGGTGTCTTTTTGATATAGACTGTGAGAAGGGACCTTCTCTAAGCCCATTGACTAACCCCATAATGACTGCCTCGGTGGGCAGGTCTTGGATTTCTAGACATGCTTTGTTGAACCTTTCCATGTAGGCTCTCAAGGATTCTCCGACCTCCTGCTTTATTCCCAGGAGGCTCGGCGCATGTTTCACTTTGTCCTTTTGGATGGAGAACCTCATCAAGAACTTCTTTGAGAGATCTTCGAAACTGGTGATTGACCTCGGGGGGAGGTTGTCGAACCACTTCATTACTGCTTTCGACAGGGTAGTCGGGAAAGCTTTGCATCGCGTAGCGTCAGAGGCGTCAGCCAGATACATCCGACTTTTGAAATCGCTTAGGTGATGCTTTGGATCCGTGGTTCCATCATAGAGGTCCATATCGGGGCTTTTGAAGTTCTTCGGAACTTTTGCCCTCATTATGTCCTCGCTAAAGGGATCCTCCCCTCCTAGGGGTGACTCCTCTCGTTCGTTGCGGGAGTTCCGACCTTTGAGGGAGGATTCTAACCTCAAGAGTTTTTTTTTTCTAACTCTTTTCGTCGTTTCATCTCCTCTTTTAGGTTCTTTTCAGTCTCCCTTTGTTGCTCCCGTTCCTGTTCTAACTGTTCCAGGCGACTTTGGTGGACGTGGACTAATCCCATAAGTTCAGTTGCATGGGACTGTCCGTCCTTCTCCGACTTGCGCCCTTCTGAGGAGTTTACCTTCGTAATTTGGACTCCGGAGGTGCCCTCCCTGTGCCGATCGTCGGTTCCCTGGTGGAGGGTTAGGTCCGCGTCATTGTTTTCGGTGTCCAAATTCTCTTGTTTGGAATCTGTTTCCACATGACCCTCTTCAGGGGATCTGTCCGCCATTACTGGTCGATCTCTCGGGTCCCCGGCAACGGCGCCAAGTTACGGTGGGTAACCGGAGATTATTGGATTGGATGGCGTTGGTTGGCCCAATCGTTTGAAAGAGGAGGCCTTCGAGTGGGTTTGCACCTTGGGGGCCTCCGTCCGACTTGTGTGCGTGAAAGAATGGGGGTGGTACCTGCAAAGACACTCCAATGCCTAAGTCAGCAAGAGGGTGAGCAGGTCTAGAGAGTATTGGGACTTAGAGATACCTGAGGGATGTCAGGGTACTTATAGTGGTGAACCAATAACCACCGCTGAAGTAGTGCCACTTTTCTAGGGTGCTAACCGTCCCTTTATCTTAGGGAGGTTAAGATATGGCTTGTGGAAGTGGTTAGAGAGATTCTAGGGGCAGTTACTCATTCAAATGAGCGTTATCTGCCAGCTAACTCTCGTCACCGACTTCTTTAGAGTAGGTCGTGGTCGGAGCCGACTTCTTAGGAAGAAAGTTGGTGAAATGCGAGGCTCATCCTTTAGGATTGGGCCTTTTATTTAGGCCTGAGCCTTGTTATTGGGTCAGGGTATGAACAATTAGTATTCTAATTATTTTAACTGTTGATTTGAATTATAAAAAATATATATAATATATACTAATTAAAATCAACGGATAAACAGTATTCTCGCTACATTTAAAATTTTTTCTATATTTTATAATAGTCAAAGTTAACCCAGTAAAAAGTATCGGTGTTAAAGTCGTCCCGCACATGCATTATTAGCTTTAATTTTACATTCTTCTCTTAAACAACATGATTTATAAGTATCAGTTTATTTGTGAATAAAATAAAATATTTATAACTCTATAATAACTAACATAGTAACATCTGTATTTAATAATTTACCATATGTTATATATACTTCTTATAAGATATATACAATGGTGATATATACATCTTTAATATACATATAATATATAGTAATATTTATTATTAATTTAATATAATTATTTATATTAATTATAATTTAACATAATTAATTATTAAATAATTAATATAAATCATTAATTAAATAAAAATATAATTATTTAATATAATTTCTTATTATAATTATTAATAAATTAATTACAATTTAATTATTTAATTAATGATGTTATGCCGTGATATATATTCATTTCTCAAAATAAATAATCATGATCCTGTTAGCCATTTTGAATTAATAATAAACGTTACTCTTATATTATATGTAATTCTTAAAAATTATAAAAAAAGGGTAAACACTATTAAAAATATTAGCTTCTATCTCCGATGGTGCTACCTACTACTTGCTTCTATCTCATTCTTCTACCTTAACTTAACCAATAAAATATTATACATTATATTTAAGTGTATTGTGTTTAATTTTTATTGTACATGTGTGTTTAATCAGAGACATAATAGAATCTATCATATATTACAATGCAATGAACCGAGCTTAAAACACCACTATTATTATCTGCACAATTGAGAAAAATATCTAGTCTAGACCAACCAAATATCCCAAAGGAGCCAAACATATAAAAAAGAACTTTTTCCTTCTTTAGGTATGTGTGACTTGGCACATGTGAAACTTGCTTCTCTCATAATTTAATACAGCAGAAACTCAAATAAAAGAAAAATTTTAAAAATGCATATGATTGATGAATTATGAATAAATTTTGTATTATTAGTTATTACATCAAGATATACAACTAGTCGACCAGGTTGCGAAAACCAAACCGATTAATAAATCGGTAGAATGACCGGTTCAACGGTTCAGTGATTTGACTGTAGTTCAACCGAAATTCAACCGGTTTAGTTAAATATAAAATAAAATTATAAAAAATTAATATATAATTTTCAATATTTAAATTTGATAAATTTTAAACAGAAATCACACAGTATAAATTACATTTAACAAAATAAATCTTAAGCCATAAAAAATATTCTTTCAAAATTTTTAAACATTCTTATGAAGTACATTATCTCAAAAAAAAAAACTTCCTATAGTTATTGGCATCAATGTTTAGTCTATGCCAACATTGTTCCAAGCAGGTACTTCATGGCTGCAAAACCACCACAGTTCCAATCTCAGTTGACAACAAAACCACCACAGTTATATTTCAATACAAAAGCATCTCAAACAGTGATCCATTCTCTTCTTCAACTTCAACATGCAAACAATAACCTCAGATCCTCAGCAAACAATAGCATCAGCAACAAAATCATGAATAAATAACAAATAAATCAGAAACAACAAATAAATCAAAATAAACTCAGAAAATCAAAATAAATAAAAATCATGAATCCAGCAAACAAATAAATCAGAAAATCATGAATAGAAAATAAAAAATAACACATAAATCCATTCCAGCGAACAATAAACCAGTAAGCAGAGGAGGAAGGCGAAACTGCGAACAGAGGAGGCGAGGCTTACCGACGACGAGGATGAAGGCGAGCAACGGTGACAACAGAGGAAGCGACATCGGCGAACACAGAGAAGGCGAGCTCGGCGATGACAAGGACGCGATGGGGGATGGAAAACAGAATCAGGGAGTGTTAGAGACTGAGACTTGAGACCTGAGAGGGTTGAAGGCTTGAATCAGAGAAGAAGAAACTTGAGAACTGAGAACTGAGATCTGAGACCTGAGAGGGTTGAAGCAGAGACTAAGAAATGAGACACGGCGACGGCGAGGAGCAGCGAAGCGGCGCGACTCACGGCGACAAAGCGAGCTCGGACAGAGAGGGCGACAAGTAGAGTAGGGGGTCGACGATGAATTTAAGCTCTGAAATAGGATGGTGGGTGGTGGCTATTCTTGGAATTCGAAGAGAGGAGAGGATTATGGGTGGGACTAGGGTTTTTCTGGTGGGTATGAGTGAGAGAGAGACACAGAAAGGGGTGGGGTGGGGATTGGGGCCTTTTTGGCCTTTCTTTCGTTTTTTTTTTAACCTTCAAAACGACGCCGTTTAGTAGTTTGGTTTTCAAAAAAAATCCGCTAAAAAATCGGACGGTTCTTCCGATTCACCGTTTAACCGTCGATTTTACCGATTTTTTACCGTTTTTTTTAGACGGTTTCTGATCTTATCCGAATTGGTTAGGTGACCGATTCCCGGTTTTTCTGATTGAACTGGCAGTCCGGTTCGATTTTTAGAACCATGGTAATAACTTATAAAATTAGTAATTATATGCATGGTCGTTCTAATTTCTAAATGCTGCATGCTTCGGACACAATGCAGTATGCCCCCACATGTTATTGTACCCTTCCTTTTATTTATGTGGCTACAAGCAATGCCACGTGGGCACCTGCCACCCTCATTATTATTATTATTAGACCATGCTTAGACCTAAGCCTATAAACTTATATATAAAATTTAATGTAAATACATTAAATTTCTAGCTGACAAGTTTAACAGTAAGATAATGCAAGCATTTAACTCTGGCTGTATTTCATGCTCCAACAAGTTGACTTGACTTACTTGAGTTGAGTCTTGAGAGTGACTTTATCATATTAACATTAGCCTCATAAGGGGCTTGCAAGCATTTGTAAATGTAAAATTAGGGTGGTTAGTTGGGTTAGGGGAATGAAATGTAGTGTGTACCACGGTAATGGAGAAGTCTTTGGAGTGAAGGATGGTGGCTAATTGAAGCATAGGTGTCATGTGGCCTTCTAAGGGTGGTGGAATAATAATAAGGCGATGCTTTGATGCCATTACCAGATGTATAAAGTTGTAGTGGGGAATATATTAAATAGGATTTGAAAAGTTGAGACAGAAAAAAAACCGAAGAATAAGCGCTGGGTTATTTAATATGAGAGTAATAGTATAAGAGGAGGGTTGTGAATGTTAAAGGGGTTCAGAGTCAAGAACCCAAGGAGGAGCATGAGGTGGATGAATTGAGTGATGCTGATTGGACTAATCTCACAGAAGTGTAATTGGAAGAATTTCTCTTAAGCAATTTGGACACCAATTTTAAGAGTGCAATAAAAAAGATTGTTGCAAGTGGCAACACCGAAGAAGTTGCTACAAAATCCATCTTAAGGTGTGGCATCTGTTATGGATGTAAAGATACTGTATCGAATATAGTTGATAATACGTTATGAATCATGCAGATTTGTTTGATGTATACATTAATTTATTTTCATTGTCAATGTTAATCATAGAGGTAAGTAACACTCTTGTAATATTTTCCAAGCCATAATTTTGGAATTAAAGTCAGCAAGCAAAATACTCCATTTTTCTTTCTGTAAACAAAAATCACAATTTTATATTTTACACACTAGACACCACCAAACAACAGTACATATGAATTGAGACTGCAAAAGGAATTTTCATAGTCTTCATAATTTGTTTTAAATACTGATATTATATGCTAAAAAGTACTAGACAAGAGGAATAAGAGATTAATTTTCATGGAACTGTGAACTGGTTTTGACTAGGTAAATGAACTAAAATCTCCAATTTTTTGGAATTCTAAGTGATTACCAAATCTTGTAGGTTGTTTGTGCTGTTTTGATGTTGGGGGTGGAAAGATCTTTTTCTTGTTAAGCTGGTTATGCTTTTGAAAACCAACTGGGTGGTATCTTTTTTTTCCTACAAGTACAGGATGGTATTTCTGTAAGTTATGTTCCTTTACTTAGTATAGAGCGGTGTAGATATTATGTGTTGAAATACCAAATCAGAGAACAAGATGAACCACCATAAATGTTATTCAATGAGAATAATTGATTTTGACTGTGTGGTAAATGCATAACTGTTCAAAGTGTTCTTACAAGTTCAGAAAACTTCCATCTCCTGCTTTGATCTAAGAAACTCAAATGAGAATCACAAGCAACTGTAACCTAACCTATTCCTTATTCAACTGAAGGAATGCCCTTTAAACATGCCTCATGCAAATTCCTCTCTAAATTTAATCATCAACTCAAACCAAGGCAGAAACAAAAATAAAGAAACTAATACATCTTAGATAAGTGATTTTGCTGCAGCAATAACAGCTTCCTTTGTGATGCCAAACTCTTTATATATTTTTCCTGTTGGAGCGCTAGCTCCGAATCGATCAATGCTTATTGCTTCCAATGATTCTCTCCCACCCAAATGTTGATCCATGCTCAATGCTAAACACTAGCTGAAACAGCAGCAGGGAGAACACTCTCCTTGTATGCTTCCGATTGCTTGTTGAAAAGTTCCCATGAAATGAACGAACCGACTCTAACGGCCTTGCCTTCCTTTCTGAGATCATCTGCAAAAACCTAGAATTCCTTTCAAACCAAATATACCGAAGCACTGCAAAAATCGAATATTACCATGAAATACATAAAACCCCTATTTGGTTTATAAAATGAAACCAGATAAATAAAAAGCACATACTTCTGGACTCCTAATAAAGTCAGCCTTTGAAGTAATATGGATCCCATCAGACATATGTAAAGTCAATAATTAAAATCAACATCACAGATCAAAACACATGCATAAGTCACATCAATAAAATGTTTAAGCTCATATGATTTACATTGTTGATCGATGACATGTCAACACTAGTTTTTAATAGTACATAATTAAAAATATAATTAATTCAAAAAATAGACAATACAAAATTAAAATTAAATTAAATATTTATAAAATTATTTAAGTTCAGATAAAAAAGTACACTGATACATTGAAAAATCTTCCAAGTGTATGTATTTCCATTCATACAAAAAAAAAAAAAGCATTGATACGAGTACGACCATAGCAGTATTGATAAATGTAGCCAAGCTGAAAGTGGGAAGAGTAGAAGCTGTTGGAGCGCGTTGGGTTGAAATGCTGGGCAAATAATGGGCCTTAGTTGGGTCAATTTTTATTTTCGATTTTGATGTACAAGTTATTAATTTTTGAAAAATAAAAAATATTATTTACATACTAAAATTAATTATTATATATTTATATATAAATACACATAATTTTGATAAATCAATATGTTACACGCTGTTAAATTGTTGACATCTCTACAATTGAACTAAACCACATTCTTCTAAAATTCTAAATCAAAGAAGAGATAAAAAAAAATATTCAATAAGAAGAAAACAAAATAAAATTAAGTGAGTTCAAACGAAAAATGTTAAAAATGATTCTATAGATGTCTATAATCTATACTAAGTGCAATATTTAAAAATTAAAAAATTATTTAATTTTTTTATACAGTAATAATTAAGAATATATATTAAATTTTTTTTATTTTAATTTAACTATCTCTTTTCAGTTATAAAGGTTCTTTAAGACATAGAAAATAAGGGATTGAATTGATAGTTTTCTTTTAAACTTTATCAATTAATTTTCAAATAAAAAAAATGAAACTTAACTTTTCTATCTTCAATATGTAAGATTGATTATGCATGAAATAACTTTATTTTATCTTCTAAAGAACAAAAACAAAACAAAACAAGAAAGAGAAAAAAAATACAACCATGTATTTAATCTTTATTATAAAAATGGTAGAATTTTTACTATCTTTTCAAATATTATAAATACCGATTTCTAAGAAATTAAGTGTGATTTCTCATCATTTATTTCATAGATGGGACAAAAAAAATATAAAAGAAAAACCATTCAAGAGTAAAAAATCACACTTTATTCTCTAAAATAAAAATTCAATAATAATAATAATAATAATAATAATTATTATATATTCAATAAAATTATTAGATATTATTCTACAAAAAATTTAAAGTTAAAATTATTTGATATTTTTATATTTAATATAATCAAAAGATGTCTTATTTTAAAAATTATGTTTGTATTAAAAAATATTTTAATTTATGTATTAATTTTTTTTGGACTAAAATATTCACTTTTAAAATTTTTAGAAACTGATTTGGATAATTACCCATATTTTTTATTCCTACATCTTGCCTTCAATACATTATAGTTGCACGTTTGGGATCCGATCCATGTTGGTCGTGAAATGGTTTTAAAATTTTTAGTTTTCAGTTTTTTCTAATTTTTGTAATTTTAGTTTTTAATTTTCATCTTATCTTAAATATTTTTTATTTTTACTTTTTGTTGTTGGAAGCAAATATATTGGATCATTGGCTAGTAAAGTCCATCTGTCCAAAACGGGACAATGATGAAAATATTACTTTTATCATAGGACATTAAATAATTTAGAATTAATCAAATGGTCTGTTTTAAAATCATAAAAAACCGTGAAAATTAATGATTCGACACAAGGCAGCAGCAATGAAGACTTTTAAAGCAAAAGGCCAAACAACTTTCACTGACCACAACTCCAAACCAATACAAAAACAAAATGATTGCCAAATTTCAAATATAAGTTTTCTTTTTGTCTTTTTTTTTTTTTTATGGGTTTTATGAACTGAGAAACGATGTTACTCACGGGTAAAAGACACAATGAAAGTGGAACACAAATTTTACAACGCAAATCAAGAGAGAACAAAAACACGACTAAAAACAAAATTACAATAAACTCAAGAAAAAGTTGAAAGAGCAAAGAGGAAAGACGCCTTTTTTTTTTTCCTTTTTCAAAATCAACTGAAGAATAGACGAAACAGTAGCTGGGAGTAAAAACAAGATTACAAGAGTAATCTTTCAACACTAAAATATAAATTTAAAGATCAAATTTATATATTTAAAAATTTTAAAATAAAAAAAATAAATTTAACTCTTAAATTGATAGTATCCACGTAAAAAAATTATTTACCGAATCTTCACATGTACATTATTAGAAAAAACATGACAGCTGCCACGACACTAAAATTAAAAAGCGACCCACCCTATCTCATCAGAGCAACAATTCTTACTTGCATTATTGTACTATGGGCTTTGTCTTTGGTGGGGAAAGTATTTTCCAGACCTTGATGGACCAAGTAAAAAGATACTAATTCAATGGCTAGGATTGCATCCGTACAACAAGTGTTAGAAATTTTATGTTTGACCCAAAATTTAATGAATTTGCAGACCGGTTCAGTATGGTTCAGTTGGACCAGCTATTTAAAGACCGGTTTTTTTGAAAAAATTGATTTTTTTTTACCATCTATTTTTTATGTAACATGGGCTTAAAATAATGTAATACAAATTTATACTCCCAAAAATTACTACCCATATTTTAATGATCAAACACTACATATTTTAATCAAACACATATTCTCCTGTACAATTTCATCTTTCATATTGAAATGTGATTTTTTTTTTCTGGAAAAATTTGAAGGAAATGGAAAAGAGTTTCTAATAAATTCCAAGTGATTTAATTTATTTTTAATAGGAATAACAATACATATTATAAAAAAATTAAAATAATAAACAATACACAAAAATTACAGTGATAAATTTTACAATATCAAACAAAAAATATTCTATAATTGTTTTATTCTCAGTATTTTTTATTTAGTATTATTTTGGACGATAATATTTTATTACTTATGACTCTATTATTATGTATGATCAATTATTTATTTATTTTGTCATTTTTAATAAAATCAATAATTTATATTATAACAAAATTATAATAAAAAAATTAATTTAAAAAATCAAAATATAAAAGAAAGTATTAAAAATGATAAAAAAATGTTGGAAAAAATTATTAAAATCAATAATGACCAATAACAAACCTAAACACACTTTAAGTGCGTAAAAGCTACCGTTTCTTGCGTCGAGTGAACGTGCTTTTAGAATACAAAATTATGTCTACGTTCAGAGAAAAAAAAGTTGCCAAACATTTCAACGTGTTTGCCAAACTCACCCTTAATAGTAATAGCGTATCAAATACCATAATCTCTTGTATGAACAGAATGAGTATATCAAGTAACGGAATTCCTAAAAATTTATATACCAACATAATCCACAAAATACTAGTCTAATTAATAAAAAAAAGAATAGCAAGATTGATCAGCTTCCAGCTTCGTCGCGACATCGGACCTGCAGTATTGTGACTAGCTCAATTGAGATAACCTCGAACACCTCACCACCTTCGGGCTTGAAGTCAGGGTTGTTTGTGTTCCCATCTTTCTCTGGCTCTGAAATTTCACCAATTTGTTTATGTGAATAGCCTTCCAGCACATCAATTGCAGGCACATTTGATTCCACATCCTTAATCCAACTCATCAGCTTGTTATGAACATCAAGGGAGACAATATTCTTGCTGCTGAGTAACTTTATCGAATCCTCTGTCTCCTCCATATCTCCACTAAATTTCAAGTACTGTCACCAATTTGTTAAAGGTGGCATCATCAAATGAACCATCCTGCAGACCTTGCTCCCAACTGCTACCGATTTGTACAATGAAGTTCCCATCAAGGTCGGTAACCACCTGAATACATTTTGGGATTTGAGGTTTAATTTGAAGTTAAGAGAGAGAGACAGAGACAGGGAGCACCCACTATACGGTTATGGTTGCTGTCAGAAATAAAAAGCCTGTTGTTGAGGATATCAATTGCTAGCTTTCCAGGGAACTTCAATGGAGATGCTGAAAGCCGAGGATCATTATCTTTCTCCAAATTCAACGTAATTGGTGTATTATCCAACAAATTACGTTTTCCATAAAACATCAGTGCTGCCTCCACAAAATCATCAAGATCCTTTCCAAAACAGGAACAATGCAAAACTTTTTTAAATCACCACACTGTAATAAGCTTAATAGCTATAACAAGAATGACTACAAGTATCAGTATATTTCAAAATTATATTTCATTAATTCAACATATCAATTTGAATCAGTACCTTCTTGTGACATGCATACAGTTTATACAACAATAAGTCCAGAAATTCAGGACAACAACTTTTCCTTTCAGATCCTATCAAAAGATAGAATCACAATCCAATGAGTTATTGCAAATCTTTTATTTGGATTATAACACAAGCTGAAGAAAGGTACCCTGCGAGCCAATGCCAACATTTTGACCAAGGATTTAATTTATGCAATAAGTTCTGAGGCTGACTAGTTCTTCGACACGACCATAAAGCTTTTGCACTTATGATTGAAAGGTACATTTGAAACTCATTAGAGATGAGATATTTTACCCTTATCAAACATGTTAAAGTTTTGAACTGGGTAGCCTTTTAAGATTTTATAACTATACATAGTGACATCATGCTATAAGATGCAAAAATAGATAAACTGGTGAAAATCTGTGACATCATCAAATATTCATTTCAAGGCATACATTACCTTCTTTCTGTTCCATGGATGGTTGGGTGACTCCAAACAACAGATTCTATATTGCTTTGGGTGAAGCATATTGCATTGCCTGTGGTATAGCGGTTAAACAGCTAGACATGATTGACTTCCATACCAATTGTATTGTATGTATACCATGTATATTGCTACTCAGTTTAATTGTACCTTCCAGTTACTAATGGTGAAAACAAGGCAAGAGATAGCAATACCAAGACTCATGAACCCTCTTATCTGCAATGGCATGTCTATCATCTTTTTCAACAGCAAGCATAGCAGAGGAAGATTGTGCAGAATCATTTGATGTTTTAGATCCCTGAACCCTCTTATCTGCAATGGCATGTCTACATAAGACCTCACACAACATAATATCTACACTCTTGAGCAGTATCCAAGAACAATTGTTAGAAAACAGCTAATCCTGAGATGTACTTTGATAAAGCAATAACTATAATATATTAAGTGATTCAACCAGTAATAAACAAAGCATCTTGCAATAAGAGATATTGAGGAATTTAAAGTAAGCACAAAAAAATAAAGAAACATGAGTGATAGAAAATTAGGAATTTAAAAACCCTAAATTGAGGAAAAATGTGAAAAGATGTAAAAAGACCTAATATGCACTGATGGATGAACTTGGCCATGCCGGACTTGAAGACGAGAATATGGAGGCGACACTCGAGGAAGTTCTCAACAGTGAGAGAGAGAGGGAGGATATAATCGAGCTTGTTCTGCGTCTCGTCAAGGAGGTCGTAATGGAACATCCTCAGAGGCTTGGGCGTTGCGACCAGATCTGGAGAGGCGATGAACTGCGGTGGCGACGGCAAAACGACGACGGCGAGGCGAGCTCTCTCTCCTCTCTGAATCTCTCTGTTTTGCTCTTTTCTCAGATCTCCTCAGCCAACGGCACTGAGTCCACGCCCAAACTGTGCTCCGAGTGCTTCACATCCGCCGGAGCAAAAGCAAAACAAGCGGCAGAACTTGTCGGGGAAGACGACGCAGCGATGACACCGTGCAGATCTCCTCCCCTCAACCATGACGTGCCGTTGGTGCTTTCTTGTAATAAGAAATTCTGAAATTTTTTCAAATTCCTCTCAACCGTTATTTTACTTTAATTGTGAACCAACCCATGCATTTTTTATTATTTGAATTTATAACCTGGTCCTTCAAGGTCCAGATTATTCTTTTCCCACCGAAGAAAGCTCCTTGTACTATGACTTCAATTTCTACAGTATCTCATCAAAGAGTGCTCATCATAAGTTACAAAAATAATCCAACTCCAAAAAACATTATTGAGCCCAAAATTTTAATCATAAACGTTAACACAAAATAATAGTATAATACTTATTTAATTAATCTCCTTTATCTGCCACATGCTGCTCTCTAGTCAGAATTGTTGTTCTTTAGGGAACTAGTCAACACGTGTTTTGACAGTCTTTAACGTACAAGTTACAACCACAACGTTAACCGAGGAGTGGATTTTTTTTAGGCAGTGCTACGGTGCGGATGCTTATTTTTTTCAGCATGTACTGAAAAGACGTGGCTATTGACAAACAGCAACGCGTGTAAAAATTGTTCCATTGAACGAGACAGCTGCTGCATTGAACGAGGCAGCTGCTGCATTAAGTTCAGCTGCTGCAGGTCTTGTCGGCTGTTTGGTTTCTAATTATGTGAAATTAGGGGTCATAATTAAGTTTTTGGGTTTTTTTGTTGTTGACTCACCAGGTATGATAAAGGAATGGGTTTGGGTTGTTAATGGACCTTATGAGTCCATGGAATAACATAAAAAAAAGAGTTGGGTTTAGTGGAAGTATTATTTGACCTCGGAAATAATAATAATAATAATACAAAAATAAATTAATAAATTTATGTACAAATATATGTGTGGTCTAATTTATTTTTAATGTATATTTATATTCTAATATTTATTTTATAGAGTTAATAGTTAAATTCGTTTCTGAAAGATCATCCATTTTTTAAATTAGTCCTCAAAAAATTTTTAGTCATATTAGTCTTTAAAAGATAAAAGGTAAGTCAAATTGGTTCTTTCGTTAGTTAGATGATGACATGTTACGTTAAGTACCACGTGGCACGATGACGTATCAGGTTAAGTGCTATGTGGCATAATGACGTGATAGGTTAATACCACGTGTTACAAGATGATTGGTTGGCGTGTCAGTTCAATGACACCTAGCATGCTGCATGTCACTTGACATGTAAAAAAATTATTTATAATTAAAATAGTTCCTGAAAGTCCAGACGTAAGTTATTTTCATTCCTAAAATTTTAAAAATTAATCAAATTAGTCCTTATATAAATTTTTTATTTTTTTCGTAATATTAAATTTAAAATATTTTTTGATAGTATTAATTTTAATATATTATTTTTTAGACCTTAATAAA
>NC_029773.3:88507343-88518408 GCF_000817695.3 Arachis duranensis | reverse complement strand
TTTTTGATAACTAATTTGAAAAATGGGTGATCTTTCAGGATGAATTTGACTATTAACTCTTATTTTATACTGAGACTTTGGTGGCTAATTTTAGTGTAGATGTAGCAAGTTGATGATGATAATGATATATCAAAAAAATAATAATAACTAGTCCGCTTAAGCAAGTATCGAGAGTTCAAACCTCACCTTGTGCATACAGCAACACATTCATTATCTAGCGACAGACCTTTAAATGAAGCTCAGATCCGCAACAGATTAATTTTAGTCGGTTGGATTGAGAAATACCGTAATAATAATGATTTAGCAGCAAATTACAAGTTAAAACTACCTAAAAAATTAAAAATAAAATTTTAACCTTACAGAAATTAATTATGCCTATTTAATATAAATTAAAAATTAAAAAAAATTAAATTAAAAAGTATTATTTATTATAATCATTAATTTAATTAATTATACGATAAACATATTTGGCCATATTCAATGAAAGTTTGGATTTTATGTTTTTGCCTATAAACTATAATTTAAATAGTATAGTCTTTCCATACTCATTTAAAGATCGTAAGTTCAAATTTCACTTTATACTTTAAATAAAAAAAAGAAATTTGAATTTTGACTTGTTTCGTTTTATTCAAATTTTTTTCAAGTGGCTTTAACTTGTAATTTGCTGCTAAATTATTATTATTATTATTATTATTATTATTATTATTATTTCCAAGGTCAAATAACACTTTCACTAAATCCAATTTTTTTTTTATATTATTCCATGGACTCATAAGGTCCATTAACAACCCAAACTCATTCCTTTATCATACCTGGTAAGTCAACAACAAAGAAACCCAAAAACTTAATCATGACCCCTAATTTCACATAATTAAAAACCAAACAGCCGACAAGACCTGCAGCAGCTGAACTTAATGCAGCAGCTGCCTCGTTCAATGAAACAATTTTTACACGCGTTATTGTTTGTTAATAGCCACGTCTTTTCAGTACATGCTGAAAAAGATAAGCATCCGCACCGTAGCACTACCCTTTTTTGAAATGTGGCATGATGCCCTGTACAAAATTACAAATGATGGCTCACATTCAAAGCAGCTCATATTGTAGTGTTGTGGAAAGCTAAATTAATGTTGGACTTGGATCAGTCAAATATAGTGTTAGAGACAGAAGATAATTGGGTTTGAGTTATTGGTTAATGAATTCTTTTATTTAAATAAAATAAAATAAAATAAAAATAAATATAAAATTATATAATTTTTATACATTAAATTTAATTACATCTGTGTCTAATTTTTTTAATATAAATTGTGGTATTGAATTTTAGTATTCATTATTAAGAGAATAGTATAAATAATAATTTTAAATTATTAATATTATTCATTGTTAAGAGAATATTTACTAAAGATATAAAAATAAAATAAAATAGTACAAACAATGCATGTTAAGATAAATGAGTATTTTAAAGTGAAAAAAAATATTTTATTCAAATAAAGAAATGTTCGTTTACATAAATTTATTTTTGTATTTATGTATTTCATATTTGACTTAAATTCATGTAAGTTATAAACTTATACACTAATATTAATTTTGATATATAAAAAAAAGTATGCCAAATTATTCTTAATTATATTACATAAATACAAAATTCAGCCACAAGCTATATAAAAATACATATTTAGTATTTATGAAAAAATTTAATTACCTGATTATAACAAATTTGATTCTTTTTCTATACTAAATTTGATTATTCAGGTGATAATGATTTTATTAAAAAATTGAATAAAATAACATATATATGTATACATAAATATATATAGTAGTTGATTATTTATCTTTATAAAATATTTTTGTGTAATATATATAAATATATAATAACTACATTTTTGTCACGTATTTTATTTTATTTGAATGCAAAATAAATATAATTAACAATAACAAATTTAATCTAATGATTATTCTATTAAAAATTATTCAATTTTATAATATTACAACAATATCATTTATTTCTTTTAATTAATAAACCCTTTACAGTCTTTTTTATTTTGGTTTGGTCAAGTCTTTAATTTTGATTATTCATTTGCATTTTAATTAGAAGTGAATAAAGCTAATAAGGCAAAGGTACTCTATGTATATATGAAATAATAATGATAGTTGAATACTAAAAAATTTGGGTGACACGAGAAAGAAAGGAAGAAAAGAGACTTGAAAAATAAAATGGATTAACTATGCTATATACATAAGAAACATTTCTTATGTATTAAATAATGCATGAAGATTCTGAACCTATCAAATTAATGAAGGGATAGTAACATTGAGGGTTTGTGTTTGGGGAACAGGTTGATTCCAATAGAGCAGTGGGTGGGTGGGACCTTGCCCTACAAGGTCATATATGGCGGGCCATGTTCAATTTCTTGGAAGATGAGCAATTTATTATTTAGGGTATGGTAATGCTTAGCCACTGGGTATTTGCCAAAGATATTTTTGACTAATAATGGAGTCTAACAACTGTGATTTGATAGCTGAATGATATTTAGATGAATACGAATAAAAAGTCATTTTCCCTACCGTTAATTTTTTCCCCTGAAATCCAACAAGTTGCAATTCAATTTTATGTGCACTACAATTTAAATCCATCTTATTTAATTTGTCCAGTAATATCAATAAAAATTTAATTTTAATGTATTGATAATATGAACAATAATTTTATTTATATATGTCACTAATAATTATATATCATATTAAAAAAATAATTTTTTTTATATTAATCGTGTGAATGATAATAAAAAATGGATAGAATTTAACGACTATTTGATACGGTTAGCATATCAAAAAGTCCAATATATGAGGTTGACATTGATAGAGTAATCTTCCAAGAAAATAGATAGTCTAGATGATGCTAAGGAATGTGAATGAATGTTCAATTGTTTACATGAAACTATAGCAACTCGCACGATATGCGGACGATAAATGAATGATAATGTATGATATATTTTAATAAATATTATATTATTCAAAAATTAATAATTAATAAAAAATAAAAAATAATAAAAATATTAACATATATAAATTATAAAATTTAAATATTTATAACTGTATATTATTATTATTATTATTATTATTATTATTTGATTGGTGTAGTATATTTTTATTTGATTGGTGATTATTCATGTTGTTAAAAATTTTTATTGTCCCGCTAGCACTCCCCTATTAAAAAATACACTGATACATTGGAAAATCTTCCAAGTGTATGTATTTCCATTCATACAAAAAAAGCATTTGGTATACGATTGTAGTTTTTTTTTTTTTGAAAAATCTTAACCGTGAATATTGTACGACCAGTATTGCAGCCAACATTCAAACTTTTTAAAAATAAAAATATCTGGATTCAAATTTTTTTTCTTTCTCTAAATCTTCGTCCAATCATTTTCCTATTCCTTAGATGAAATATGCCACCTAAATTACGTGATGGAGTCATTTATACTTAACAATAACAGCGTGAGGACAAAAATAATTAAAGTGGAAATGTCATATCTGACAACCTTAATTATTGTTACCTCATCTTTGTTGCTCCATTATTGATGGAAATATCAATATGTGCATGTAACACGTTTATGAGTAATGATACTTGAAAAAAAGATCGTAGTAGGATAATGTATTGGAAAGTTTTCACCTAGCCAACTTTACAGGCACACTTCTATGTCACGTACGGTTCAGTAGCATATTTACATTTTGTCTTGTAGCTATTAGTGAAATTACAAAACAATCCCCAAGTAAAAGATGAAAAAAGTCAGACGTAATAGTGGCTAGCACAGGATACGAGTAATAATTAAGAATATATATTAAAATATTTCTTTTATTTTAATTTAACTATCTCTTTTCAGTTATAAAGGTTTTTTAATACATAAAAAATAAGGGATTGAATTGATAGTTTTCTTTTAAACTTTATCAATTAATTTTCAAATTAAAAAAAATTGGAACTTAGCTTTTCTATCTTCAGTATGTAAGATTGATTATGTATGAAATAACTTTATTTTATCTTCTAAAGAATAAAAACAAAAACAAAACAAAACAAGAAAGAGAAAAAAAAATACAACTATGTATCTAATTTTTATCATAACAATGATAGAATTTTTACTATCTTTTTAAATATTGTAAACACCAATTTTTAAGAAACCAAGTGTAATTTCTCATCATTTATTTTATAGATAGGACAAAAAAAAATATAAAAGAGAAATCATTCAAAAATAAAATATTTTAGACAATAAAGTGTGATTTCTTACTCTTGAATGGTTTCTCTTTTATATTTTTTCTTTGTCCTATCTATGAAATAAATGATGAGAGATCACACTTGATTTCTTAAAAATTGGTGTTTATAATATTTGAAAAGATAGTAAAAATTCTACCATTGTTATAATAAAGATTAGATACATGGTTGTATTTTTTTCTCTTTCTTGTTTTGTTTTGATTTTGTTTTTGTTCTTTAGAAGATAAAATAAAGTTATTTCAGACATAATCAATCTTACATACTGAAGATAGAAAAGTTAAGTTTCATTTTTTTTTATTTGAAAATTAATTGATAAAGTTTAAAAGAAAACTATCAATTCAATCTCTTATTTTTTATGTATTAAAAAACCTTTATAACTGAAAAGAGATAGTTAAATTAAAATAAAAGAAATATTTTAATATATATTCTTAATTATTACTCGTATCCTGTGCTAGCCACTATTACGTCTGACTTTTTTCATCTTTTACTTGGGGATTGTTTTGTAATTTCACTAATAGCTACAAGACAAAATGTAAATATGCTACTGAACCGTACGTGACATAGAAGTGTGCCTGTAAAGTTGGCTAGGTGAAAACTTTCCAATACATTATCCTACTACGATCTTTTTTTCAAGTATCATTACTCATAAACGTGTTACATGCACATATTGATATTTCCATCAATAAGCTTCTACTCTTCCCACTTTCAGCTTGGCTACATTTATCAATACTGCTATGGTCGTACTCGTATCAATGCTTTTTTTTTTTTTGTATGAATGGAAATACATACACTTGGAAGATTTTTCAATGTATCAGTGTACTTTTTTAATATATGTATGACATGATTCTGAACTTAAATAATTTTATAAATATTTAATTTAATTTTAATTTTGTATTGTCTATTTTTTAAATTAATTATATTTTTAATTATGTACTATTATTAATAGAAATATAAATTTTATTAAAAATTTATTAATTTATTTTATTTATTTTAATATTAATATTGTGATTAAAATTATTTATTTTAATATTAGTATTGAAATTTATTGATATTATAAATTGTTATTTTTATTGAATCAAATTAAAATTTGAGACTTAATTATTCTTATAATGTTAAAGATATACATTTTAAAATTATATATAGTCGATCTCATTGACATAATAATATCAAAATAATGAAAATATATGAGGTAAAATTCAAGTTCGATCATAATTATCATGGGTGAACTATTTTACCAACCCGATTGACAAATAAGTAGTACACCTTTAAATTGTTATATTTTTCGTTGTCCGTAGCGGTTGATTAGTCAAAACCAACTTTAATTTGTTTCTAATAATAATAATAATAATAACAATAAAAAAATGCATTCCAATTTCTCCTAGTACACTTTGAATCCTATATAAAGTGAAGTAATAGCTATAGCTATTATCATTTACCATTCCCCTTACACCTTTTTGTCACTTTATTTTCTCCTCTTCTTCTTTCTCTTCAACTTCCCTTTCCTCCGTTCTTTAAAGGTAATAATTAAGTTCTTCTCTTCAGCTATCTCTCCTCACTCTTTTAACTGCAACCTCCATTAACCAAAAGCAAAAACCAAACCATCCTTTGGAAAATTTTTTCTCTCTTCTTTTTCGCCCCTTTTAACACACCCAACCATTCCATTCTCTTCTTTTCTTTTCTTTTTTTGAGTCTAAAGAAGCAAGCCCAGACACAGAGAGATAATGTTAATTCGATCTACCGCAAAACCTTTTGCTCTTACTGCATCGAAATGAAAAAACATGGCATTGCCCAAAGTCAAGGAGATAGTGTTTCCATTTTCCTAATTCATCTCTGACTCTCTCTTTTGTGTGAAAGATCTCCGGAATTGACAGTATTAATTCGATTTGCAGCAAAACTTTTTGCCTTTACTGCATCGAAATGAAGCAGCTCTTCACCAAATTGGGTGCTTCTTCACTTTGATGCAGTACGGACAAAAGCTTTTGCTGCAAATCGAATTAACACTGTCAATTCCGGAAATCTTTCGCACAAAAGAGATAGCCAGACATAAATTAGGAAGATGGAAAGAAAGAGACCTGAAAACGACAACTGGATTTGAGGACACTATCTCTTTAACTTTGGGCAATGCCATGTTTTTTCTTTTGATTTGTTGTGTCTTGCTTTTGCATTTGTGTCAGAGACCGTTTAATTATTTATAAATTAAGATTTAGAGATTTTTTAATTAAAAGTTATTGTTAAATTTTTTTAATAAATAAAAACAATTCATATTTACCAACAATTATTCATCTTTATTTGATATATATTTTATGGTGAAAATTCAGGTGCAGTCGATTTTACGTGAAGTTGATATTCAAGAGTCGTTAGATAATTTGACTGATTTAATTAATTTTCATCTAACTACTCTCAAATTTCAACTTCACATAAAATTGACTTCACCTGAATTTTTACCATATTTTATATAATTAATTTCCAACTATTGAAAATAAGAATTAATTACTTTTAAAACACTCATTAAATATACTCCAAAAATAAGATTGAAAAATTTTTTTTAGTGTAAATGAATAATTAGATGAATTTTTGTATATTTTTAAAATTATTTAAAATTTTAAAATATAAGATTAAAATTAGTTGAATGTTAAAATTTAATTAATTTAAAAAATAATTTTTATTTAATATAAAAAAAATTTAAGTCTTTATATATAATTATATAAAAATTATTTTTTATTTTTATTAAATTATAAAGACATTTTAGTAAAAGTAATGCTACGATATATACTTTAAAAAAATAAAAAATAAATACTGACGTGGAAATTATAATTTATATGTCATATTTTAGTTTGTTCATGTTTTTATTATACCGATATATATAAATTTATCATCGTACCGTAACAACTAGCAATTGTATTAAGAGTATATATCATCTTAAATTTTTAATTAGCTCTTTGCTCCAACGAGAAATTCTTTCAAATTTTTGGAGTATATTTAATGAGTGATTTAAAAGCAATTAATTCTTATTTTCAATAGTTGGAAATTAATTATATAAAATATATATCAAATAAAGATGAATAATTGTGTTATTTAATATTTTACACATGTTCTAACATACGAAATAAAGACGTGTTTGACATGTTAACTCAAATTTAAAGGCTAGTATTGTTCTATGAGTTTTGCTATATTGTTTATTTAATATATTTAAAATTAGAAAATTAAAAGTTTTATTTTAATTAAGTTACTTCAACAACAATTCCATTTAAGGAGACAATATAAAAGCAGCAAATTTAATATAGAACTTGAAATCGTAATTTTTTTAAATTTTAAATATGTAAAGTTGTTAGTTTATTTGTGTTGTGTCTTTTAGCAAAATTGAATATTAATGAACCATATGGCAAAGTCAATATTGTACAACCGAAATTAGAAAATATGAGACTACCGCTATTCACACGAAATGCTAGTTACCGAAAAGAAAAACAAAATAGAAATATGTATCTATTTTTGGAGTAATAATATGTGCATAATTTTAGAAATATATATAATTACTTCTTTAATAAAGTTTTTAAATAATGACATATAATCATTTGTAAATACTTTTGAAATATGTATTATAAATACGCTTTATACAAAAGTTATAAGCAACTAGTAGTAATAAGTAGTAATAATGCATTTGGTATAGTACATTCTACGTCATCAACTTCCGCACCATCTCACAAGACATCACGTAAAACTAAGATTATAACATTAGAAAGAAAATTAAGATTATAACATTAGAAAGAAAATTAAAAATTTTACAGCAATTTCCATGTAAATGGGAGAAATATCTAACCCTCAAAAATGATTATCTCAGCGTATGCCGGACAAAGTTAACTTGGCTATAGAAATGCATTTGAGAAATTTTACAAAGTGCAGCATACATTAATCATCTTCAGAATACATCCTCTTAGAGTTGAATCATATTCTACAATTGGAAGCTGAAAGGAAGTAGATTAGTAGAACATATCTAAGAGCGAGAAAGCCAGAATCAAAATAAAATACACCGTCCGATCAAAGTGTGTACTTACTACAACATACAAACTGGTTCAGATCAAGAGTAATTCTTCCTTGTTTTGCAGTATCAAATGAATTAAACAGAATTCTGAAAGACATAATAGAAGGTCTTTATCAGTGAAATGAAAGTTCAACACCAGGTCAAATAAAAATTGCGTGGAAAATATTGCTTTCTGACTTTTCTCTGAATATATATACCTTGCTGATTGTAAGAATATACAAAGTGATATGAAGACATCCAGTCTAAACTTTCCACTTTTACTTTGATCAAAGCTCTGAGAATAATCAAAGAGAAACATTTGAGCATGGCCTTCTAAATGGCAATATTGCATAGATGAGAGGCCTACTATGCAGTTGAAAGCAATCAAATAAGGACTAAATAAATTTACATGCTAAACACATTGCATTATTTCTTTTTCCATCTGACTAATAAAGCATTTTCAACTTATTATCCCAAGAAAGGAGCATACAGAAATTAAGGCATGGATAATAGTAGTGTAAAAAAACATTGAGAATTGAGATAGTTTTGCCTTAACCACTAGTCGTCAATGTGATGTACAACTTCTCCAGGATGATTTACTACAAATTAAACTATGAAAATGTCTTACCGCACAGGCAGAGTAAAATGCAGGAGAATCCAGCGTGAAGCCAATCTTTACCAATGCCTGGAAACAGATTCGGCAAAGTTATTTAGAGTTGCATCCAACATTACACATAGACTAAGGAACTCAACATTTTGTTCATACAGCTTGGGAAGTACTAATAAGAACCATAAGCTCGTCTGGCTAAGCAAAACCAGTGACACGATAAACAGAACATCTTTGAAATCATTCTTAAAATATACCTCAAAAACGTCATCAAGGACAAGAAAGCCACGACCCCTGCATCAATGAACCGAACAAGAAGTGTTATAATGCAGAATCAAGTGATCATCCAAGGCGATATGACCACAGAATTATACTGACAAGCTAGAGTTTAGACATAACAAGCTATAGGCCACAGTAATATCGATCCAAAATAAGCATGAACTAATTCATTATAAACCTTTCATGTTATTAGTTTCTTTCCTATAAGATCATTCACAATGTAATTGCCTACAATAATATCACTCGAAACTACATGCAAGATGAAGTTCTGAAGACAAATAAACAGAATGGAACAAAAGCATATAAATAAACCAATCACCTCTCAAGATCAGAAAATGCATGTTGAACCTGAAGAGCCATTTATAGTGGTTATTAGAACCAACGTACTTAATATCAAATATAGGTTAATGACAATAACCTCACATATCAAATGCATAATAGAGAAACACTAACCTTAATAAGGAACTTGTTGAGTGCAACAAATTCTAGAGCAAACCATTTACGAGTAAGTTAGAGTGAGGTAGAACATGTTTCAATTCTACTATAAACAAACTCCAACAAATAAAGTCCCATATATGAAAGAACACTACTTTCCAAATTTCAAGATAGTATTTGATTATTGATGTAAATCTCAGCTTCTTTTTAGAGCATAGTGGGTTAAGCATAGATTGCAATGGGATTGGCATATACCTTCAAAGCTCATAGTACCATTCCTATCAAAATCATACATCCTACACAATTATGAGAACGAAAAAAAAAGAAAGGAATTAGATTATGAATGGAGAAAATTGAAACATAATAGCATTTGAAACACAGAAATTGGATATATGAACTTGATCATCTGCTCAACAACTGAGAGTGGAAATTCCAGGTATCCAACCGCTAAAGCACTTCTATTACAGAAATGATGGATAATTCAATTCTTTTTCTCAAGCGATGTTGTCAATTTTTCTTACACCCATGGTTTCTGTTATTTTATTATTTGGAGTAGTGTAAAATTGTATATTTTATAGGATATAATTTTAGTTTATTTTAAAACTATAAATATTTCTGTACAATGTTATCTACTTAATTAAATATTAACATATTATATTAGAGTGTGTTTAAAATACAACAATAACAAAGTCTTATCCTATTAGGTGAAGTTGATTACATAGATCAAACATATTAAGTTAGATTATTAATACGTAGATTTTGATTTTCTTTTAGTGTATTTGAAACACCTTGAGAATAAAATTTTCACAAAAAAGAGTTATTTGGTTTGCAACATAAATAAAAGTAAGTTTTCAATTCTTAAAAAAAAAAATAATTCTCACATTAAATTCAAACTAAAACACACTAAAATAGGTCTGATGTATAATTCTATTACTATTAAATTAACATTTAAGAATAAAATATCAAAATTGTTTCTATCAAAAACTTGATTTTCCAAATATACATTTACCCTAACTTAGTTCTTTTCTTTCTCTTCCTTTATTTCTTCCTTGTTTCTTTTGTTAATCTACCATTCCTCCAGTGAAAATTTGAAACACTTCTTTCTTTACTTTCCATGTAAAGATTTAGATTTTATAGGTTTTTTCTTAAAGAAATATTTCAACTCCATCATAAAAGAAGATAAATAAAGAAACCAAAAGGATAAAATAGTAAAAAACAATTCATTTTATTGATGCAATTAGTTGCTCCAAACTATGAATTTAAATTTTAAAATAGAATTAAACTTCACTTTTTAATAGAAATAGAATTTTTTTTCCTCACTTTAAAAGCTTTATAAACACACTCTTAATCATTTTAGTTATTCTATCAGCTACTATAAATGATCATATAAAGATATTTTAAAAATATAATTTAGAATACTAGATTAAAAAGATACATGCTAAATACATTTATATTCAATAACGTT
>NC_029773.3:88497152-88507154 GCF_000817695.3 Arachis duranensis | reverse complement strand
ACATTTGATCTAATTTTTAGCTTATATTTTAATATTTGAAACATCTTATTTTTATTTTCAAATAAAATTAATATTGTCTCACGGTTAAATATGTGTGAAATATTTAATTAACGTTGTTATAACGTGGATAAATGGCAATAACGTTTATTAGCTAACTAATCTTCTCCTCTTTTAATGTGTAAATGTTTTAATATTGTAATTTTAGAGGAAATGAAAAAGATAATAATGTTCATATTTGAAGATAATAGGATTTAAATTGATAATAATGTTCACATTATATTCATTATATTTAAAATCTTTTAGGACAAGATGTCTCAAACGTTGGAAAAATAAACCAAATGTCTTTTATGTTTCCAATAAGAAGAAGTCTTAGTTTTAATACAAAGTTAAATTTCATTTATTAATTTTTTTTTCTTTTACAGCTATACTTTTGGGTTTCTTTATTTTGGCGAGGATAACAGCATATTTACGAATAATCAAGTTTTAAAGAAATAAGTCATATTGAATTTGAAATCATATAGTAGCACATCTATTTATTTATTTATCTATAACATATAAAAATTAATACTAACTTTCTTTTATTATGAGTTTAAGCCATTTTTTTTGTTAACAATGTTATGTCAGTAATTCTAATAACTTTATAAAAGATAAAAATCAACTAATCATTTTTAACAATTTATTTTTAAAAAATTAAAACAAAAAACTCTTATTTATTATTATTCAATTTAAATATAAAATATAAATTAAATACAATAAATATATAATAATAATAATAATAATAATAATAATTTATCGTGACATGCTTTAATTGGATGCTTAGTTTTAGTTTGAGTTAATTTAACTCAATAAGAGTTAATATGTTAACTAAAGTAGGGTAATTTTGTAATTAAATATTTTTATAAGAGGGATAAATATATAATTTCTATAAACATTAAAAAATAAAGTTATATTTTTATTATTGTGTAGAAATTCAATTTACCCCGGTCCCATTTCTCTCTGAAATTGAAAGAAAAAATCAACTCATTAGGTGTTCCATATTTTGATGAACCGGGAAATAAGTATTTAGAGAAAATAACTAATTAAATGGCTAAGGAAAAAAGATTTGAGTCTGTCAGAACACCGTGAGACCATCTCGACCACAAGGTTGTAGCGCGAACAATCCTCCACCGTTCAGATGGTATGCGCTTTGGAACAATTAATCACACTCTGACCTCACGGTCATAGTTCATCCGCCAGACTTTGGTTCCTGTCTTCTTAGAACTCAAGGATATAGATGTACGAGCCTATAGAACAGATCCTGTTCAAGTAAGGTCGTGTTCTGTGTTTTGTGTTCTTTGTGTTTAGTTATAAAAACTGCTTTTGTTTTGTGAACCTAGCCCAGGTGAGACTAAGTTTACGTTTGCGAAATTCAGAAAATCTTAAAATTTAAGAACGTGAAATCGATTATGATGGCTTTTTATGATGATAGTGTAGAAGGAGAAGACGAAAAAGAAGATGAAAATAATGATGATGATGATGATAATGATAGTGATGGTGATGATGATATGGAATTTCTGGATGGCATTGAAATTAAATTTGGAGGTATTTAATTACATAATCGCTATAATTTAATTACTAATAATTTAACCATTGTTAACATAGCAACCAATTAAGAATCTCAAATCATGCATGTTATTTTCCAAACTTACCATAAGCTATCTATTTTCTTATTGGAAGATTACTCTATCAATGTCAACCTCATATATTGAACTTTTTGATATACTAACCGTATCAAATAGTCGTTAAATTCTATCCATTTTTTATTATCATTCACACGGTTAATATAAAAAAAATATTTTTTAACATAATATATAATTATTAGTGACATATATAAAAATTATTGTTTATATTATTAATACATTAAAATTAAATTTTTATTGATATATATTACTGGACAAATTAAATAAGATGAATTTAAATTGTAGTGCACATAAAATTGAATTGCAACTTGTTGGATTTGAGGGGAAAAAATTAACGGTAGGGAAAATGACTTTTCATTTATATTCACATATATACTATTAAGTTAGATGAATTCGAACAAGGATCAATTACACATATGTGTTTATCACATAAGAATCTATACTCTATAATAATAAGATGTATTGCCATAGAAAACCTTCGTTATCATGCATGAAATTAAGAACAAGATTGAGTCACTGTCAAACCCTAATAAAGAAAATTTAATTGTTTCATGAGAACAAATGCTGTGTTCCTTACGTCATGGTTGTTCCTTTTTTCACACAAATATTGTCGTTTATACCATCATTAATTCTATGCTTTTTGGAAGATTTAATTGGTGGCAATGGCCAATGGCCGCACTAATAATGAACCAATGCAACTTGGTCAATTCTCACTGTGTGGGATGCACGTGCGCATGAAGGAAACAAGATTTAATGGCAATCATTGTATAATTAGGTGGCTTTCTTTTGGTTAAATTATAAAATTATAATTTACCCATCATCGTTCATCTTGTGTTACGAGTTTAATTTTAATGTATTAATTAAAAATATAAAACAATTTATAAAATTATCTGATTTTATATAAAGTTATATATAAAAAATAACTTTTTGTTTTATTATCAAAAGTTATATATAAAGTGATATTTTATTAGAATGAACGCTAAAATTTTTAATTTGCATTGCATTTTTTTTTACTGTATCTTTTAATTCGATAAGTTAAGGACGGATTGATCGCAAATTTAAGATTTATTTAAAAATTTATCGTTTATGCAATAAATTACTATATACATAAAGTAAGATTCAACTAGCTTAATCTTAAAAATTGTTAATTAGTGTAACATTGTTATATTTTAGAATTGGTAAAGTTTTGCTAACACTTTGTTCGTTGATTCGATTAGCTTAGTCTTAAACAAAATTTTGAATTTAAACAACCCAATAACATACTCATTTTTCCAATAATATTACAAAATATGATTTTTTTTTCTCTTAAAGATAAGTTGATAATATAAGTACAACAACAACCCACCGATTATTATTATTATTATATATTGATATTAATTACCTGATGCAATTTCCCTTGTTATAAATATATAATACCTATAACATATTTTTTTTTTCATAAACAAAAATCAATGGTGACAGCATGGTATTTTAATCGGAACCCAAGTAGAAAATGCCTTCCGAAAGACTAAAAATTTATTTTAAGTTTAAAGAAATTAAATAAGTAAAATCTCAAATTATGAGACCCTGTCTAACCCTAATAATTAAGGCAACCCCTTGCATTGTTGCTCATAATTTATTGAAAATATTAAGGAGATTTAATTTGTTATTCATCACTTAATTAGCTGCTTAATGATGGTTTAAAGAGTCTAAGTAAGCATACAAACTAGACAATTAATGTTAAAAAAGCAATATATATAGGACTATTAACAAAGTAGTTGTCAAAGTTCAAGTAAGTAACAATTAATAATTAATTGGCATTTCTTTATACACTAATCTTCTATTAATTAAATTCTGGCCCAACATTTGTAAGAAGCAAAGAAGGTGCCCATTATTCAACATGCATAGAACCTATACGTTTTTGTTGATGCTGTTTGGTACTGCTAGCTAGTAGAACCCACACTCAAATTAACTAAGAGAATTTAATTAACATATATACTTAATTAATTAGCTAGAGACTATAAAAATATATGTATGATTAGTACATAAAAAAAATAAAAAAAGATGAGGTCTTCCATTTAAATATAATTTGACCTTCTTGTATACTAATCCACTTAATAAGGCTTTTTTTGTTTTCTTTCATTTAAATTATTTCTCATTAATTATATAAAGTTAAAGAATATTTTACCCTATCTAGTGATGTAGGATTAGTGGGAAAGCTGTTTTAATCACTAATTTCAAAACTAAGCATTAGAATATAAAATAATATAATATATTTTATATATAGACAAAATTCATAAGAAACAAAAAACCAAAAAAGGAATAATAAGAATTGAGAATGACCTTATCATCATCATATATCAATATTATTATTCTTGATGCAATTTGGCACTCTCAAATCAAAGCCAAAACCCACTGTAGTGCCCATTGGTTTCTCATAAAACAACATGGGACCTTAATAAAAGGACCTTCCTTGAGCCTACACAGTGGACCATGCATCAAACATTATTTTTGTATATGGCATAAAGTTAATATAAATATTGGAGGAATATTTGTCAAGGCCATCCACTAGCTTCCATTATAGTTGACAATTAAATAATTCATTTTCCAATAACATATTCTTGAACAGAGAGGCAGATTGTGACACTTTTGACCTCTTTCTACTTTCCCTTAGCCTATAAATATTCAACTACCCATTTTCTCATCATCAATTTACTAATTATATACTTCTCCCTATCTTGTGTATGTGACAACCTTTGAACAAATTAAATGTCGATGTGTCATACTTCCTAATTAAACCCCAAAGTTTAATTTTTTTTTTCTCACCCTTCCAAAACTTCTTCTATCTTATTATATATCTATCCCATTAGACCCAAATCTTTGTTTGTTCAAATTAAACCATGACCACCACTATTTCAATGTTCATGTCTAGATTAACACAACCCTTAATAAATGTTCCTACTAGCAATGTCCCAAAATTGAATGTGAGGCAAATTCAGAAAGAGAAAGTAGTTTTGATCATGGGAGCCACAGGAGCTGGAAAGTCAAAGCTTTCCGTTGACCTTGCAACATGTTTTCCTTCAGAAATCATCAACTCAGACAAAATCCAAGTGTATGAAGGACTTGACATAGTTACAAACAAAATCTCCAAAGAAGAGCAAAAAGGGGTGCCACATCACTTACTAGGGACACAAAATCCCAACATTGATTTCACATCCTATGATTTTTGTGACATGTCACTAGGTGCCATTGACTCAATCACTAGGAGGGAACAGCTTCCAATCATAGTTGGTGGATCCAATTCATACCTTGAAGCCCTAATTGATGATGATGATTACAAATTCAGATCAAGGTATGATTTTTGTTGCCTTTGGGTGGATGTGAAAATGGATGTTCTTGATTCATATGTGCAAAAAAGGGTTGACCAAATGTACCTAAATGGTATGGTCAATGAGCTTAGACCCTTTTTCAATCCCAATAATAAGGACTACTCAATTGGGATTAGAAAAGCAATTGGGGTGCCTGAATTTGATGAGTATTTTAGAAGAGAACATGTTGTTGATGAAGAAACAAAGCAAAGGTTGCTTGATGAAGCAATCAATGAAATCAAGGTCAACACTTGCAACTTGGCTAGGAAACAATTTGGAAAAATCCAAAGGCTAAGGAATGTTAAGAGATGGAAGATTCATAGGTTGGATGCAACACCTGTTTTCCAAAAACATGGACAAGAAGCAAATAAGGCATGGAACAAGTTTGTGTTGGAGCCTAGTGCTATGATTATTGCAAAGTTTTTATATAATAACAACTCATCATCATCATCATCATCATCATCCATCACTTCCAATAACAGAGTTGTTTCTGGATTTAGTAGTAGTGTTCCAGCTTCATCAGAGAGTGTTGTATGTGTGTGATCATCATGATTTTCTTCAAAGTTCAAAGCCATATTTTATTTTTATTTTTTTTTTTTCATTTTGGGTGAAAAGGAATTATTGTAGCCACAGATGAAAATTAAGAGAGTTTTGAGAGAATAATATAATAATAACACAAAAAGTTTACCTCCTATTACTTGTGATAGATCATATATATATTTTATATACACTATGACATGTGAATGAAATCATTGCATATAGTACATACCCTTCCATTTAATTTGAGGAGTTTGCATGTATATTGTATAATTTTGACAATATTATGATACAAATTTAATTTTAATCGACCATTATTGTATGATGTAAGAGTTTAGGTGGCATATATAAAAACTAGTTTTATATATATATATGTCTAGATACATGAATTATTTAAGAAGGAAAGTAATACATATTTTAACAATAATCACTAAATATTAATTAAATGTGTGGCTTCACAGATTCAAATAATTTTTTTCTAAAAATGAAATGAGATCATTTAGTATATATAGAGGTGCATAAATAAAATTGATCCTCGATCTTATTTTTATTTTTTACTTGATAAGCATGTGATCTTTAACTATTATAATCTCCCGTAATATATCGATAATCACATGTCATGTTTTATATGTTGAAATTTTTTTAGAATTTCTTAATTCTAAGATCATTCATGTCAAATTATTAAGAAAAAAAAATATTTGAATAGAAAAGTGTATTTAAATTTGTCAACATGATTAGAAGAGTTTGTTTTTTTATTTTTTTTAATTAAAATCTTCTGTATTTTTAATAAGGCTGAATCAAAACTTTTTTATGAAAAAAAGAGCTACAAATGCAGTTTTGATATGTTAAAAACTAAAATTCTAAAGTCACTATTTATATTTGAGTGCAGCACCAATTAAATCCTAAAACCTAAACAAAATAATATCTTTAATTTTATTCTCATTTAATTTCAAATAAAAAATAATAATGATTTATTTTATTAGTATTTATAACAGTAAATAAAATTACTTATATAAGTCATAATATTTTTTTTTTTTTTCTTGACATAATCAAATCTTATAAACTTTATGCGCACATTTGAATGTTATTTCCTTGATTACTTTAATAATCTGCTTCATCTCATATATCAATTATGGAATTATCGCAACTTTAATCACATCAGTGTCGTGATGATACCACGAAGATCACTATATTAATATACTTAACGACACTGATCAAATTTAGATGAGAAAATTTAGAAATTATATGTGAAAATGATCTTATATATGAATGTCTATTTTCAACTGGTCCAACTTTAATAAATTTTATGAGATCATGAATCAGAGTAAAAACAAAACTAAATACTTTATTTTGACAGAAATATCCATATTCATAAATTTGTCTAAATTATATGAGCATCTAAATGCACACTCCTACTGAAATAATATATCATAAAATAATATGACACCTATATAAATAAATAAATAATATCCAGACAAAAGATCTTGAATGTTTGTTTCTTATAAACTAAATACACATATATTTATGGAATTTGTGCAATTGTGTTAATTTACTCATTAGATACTTAAACACTCTAAACTCTCTTATTTAATATCAATTTAAAATATTATACTACTAACACGTTATTACAAAATAACTCAAGTGATCTTTCAAATATATATCTATATATAATTTGTGACGTGTTTGTCACTTAATTAGATATCTTTAAAATGTGTTTTATATTCAAGTGCTTTAGTAGAAAGAGTAATAAGTATTTTCTCAACATTGCTGATCTTTAAAAAACTTTTTCAATAAACATGTGAATATATTTACAATGGATCAAAATTATCTTGGCATCCAACAAAGTCAGAATATAAATACTAAATGATCTCTAATTTTAATTTTTGACTTCATATATGTGAATATATAATGTTTTGCTATAAAAAAATTATTTTTCTATTATTTAATGATCTATTTTTAACTGACTTAAATATTTGTCAAAAATACTAATAAAGTACACAATAATTATAAGTGTACAAATTTATTATCTCTCATACTACTGCGACATGCGAAAGCATAAATATTCCTATGAACAACTTGAAAAATAATATCAAATTGTTCTACAAACTTAATTAATTACATAATTATTTTATTCAACAATATTGAAATTAACCTATATAATTCAATATCTTGAAGCTATAAAAACTTCCTTAATATTTGAGTTGAACTCTATTTACTAATAGTATAACTAGAGAGATCCTTTTTCTAGCGTAGTATTTCTTGAGTTTATTATTCTCTTCTCTTTTTATCAGAATTTATGAGGCTAACCTCCCAAAAACACCATTCCTTTGAATAATTTTATTAATAAACTTTTAGTGCATCCATTATTATTAAGTAAAATAAGGACAATAAGTCAAAATCAACTTACCCAAGTTGGTGTGGCAGCATCATGTTAGTGAATAATGCTTTCTAGACTTTCGTTTTTCACCTTCTTTTAGTGGGTTTTATTATTTCAAATTAAATTAATTTGTATTATTAAGATGGACCTCCAATTTTTATACCCCGTACTGAATTAGAATCAACATGTAAGTTTATTCTTTAGGATGAGTAAAGAATATTTTTGGGAGAATGCATTTGTTTAATTTATATCTGCATTCACTTAACTTGAATAATATAGATAAAAAATGTGTCCATCTTATCTTATCCAAAAAAAAAAAAAGAAAGACAAATATGCGCATGTTTAATATAACAACACATTGATATATTAAAATTAAATTAAATGACCATGTAAAAATAGACCTATTATATTGGGTATTAAGGAATTTTTTTTCTTTTTTCCGAAAGAAATAATTATTCTTCCATCACTCTCTAACCATGCTAGGCACAATAGACATAGGCATTATATTCCAAATTTCTTTCTTTCTATTCTTAACCGGTACTCGCTTGAAATAAAAATATTTTAATTTGGATTTTTTCTTTAAATAACTAGTTAATCAAATTATTGGATCCTATATATTATTAGAAATTTAATTAAGTCAACCTTCATATATTTTAGAAGAGGTTTTAGAGTTCCCACAATCACCTTTACTTTTATAAAAATTTAAATCTGATGAAACATCTAATCATTCACATACAATATTAAAGAACTGGAAGCAATCATATATAACTTTTACAATAACTATCTTAATTAAATCTTAATTAGTTCTCATGATTATTAACCGTTAATATCATTGCTATTAGTAGAATAATATGCACTAGACGTGCCTAAGATCTTGCCCATGGTTATTATTATCATTATTAATTAGTAGATTAATTGTGTCTATTAATCTATTTTTTATTCAACAACAACAACAACAATAATAATAATACTACTAACAATAATTGTTATATTGGTTAACATCTAAATTATATTTTAAGTTCTTAATCAATGGTCTTGACTTTTCGTTTAAAGTCTTAGAGAAGAAAAATACTTTATGATATTTTAATATATGAAAAAAGGGTATTTTACATAAGGGAAAACAATAATTGAACAATAACAAATTAAAGAAAAATGTTATGAAATAAATAATAGATAATAGATAATATATTTGGTAAAACAAAATTATCAATTAGTATATTGATAGACAGTATTTTCATGTGTATGATGAGTTCATAATTTCTTTAAATATAATTTTAAATGATAATTATTTATGTATTAAATTTATATCTCAAATAACCTTTATTTCCTTTATTCGATGAGACTTATTGACATATTTGGTACAAGCAAAAAAAGGAAGAAAAAATTGGAAATGACACATTATTTATTCTTCATTTATTTTTTATTTAGACTTCTCATAACAAATTTCAAAGTTTCATTAATAAAAATATACATATGGAATGAATTATTAATTAAGATAGAATTCACACGCTCAACTTAGTTAAAAAAAAAAACTAAATAATGAATTATTAGTTAAGATAGATTTTACATGCTTAACTTAGTTGAAAAACCAAGTAATTAATTATTAGTTAAGATAGCATTTACATGCTCAACTACTTAATTAAGAAATTAAGTGATGAGCCACTAAACCACTAAATATGATTAATATAAATCTTTTAAATTAATACACCAATTGGAAAAGATTCCATGGGAAGTGAGAAGGGATGATCCTTAAAAGGTGCAGAGTGCAAAGAGCAACATAACAGTGTTTTCCGTACAAGATGCCCATTGCATTTGCATTGTGGTCAATTGGTCCTACCATTTATAAAGTGCCCTCACCACCTTTAATTAAAAAGATTAGAAAATTTTCTAAAAAAATTTTAAAAATTTATCTGTTAGGCAGGTCTCATGAATTTAGAAAATTATACATGAAATTAAACTGATGGAAAAAAACTCATTCTTTTAACTATTATTAGGTTAGTAGTAATTAATAACGGCAAATAGCAGGTTTAATTTAAGGGAAGTTTATAGTATATTCAACATA
>NC_029773.3:88495983-88497066 GCF_000817695.3 Arachis duranensis | reverse complement strand
ATATTCTTTTGTTTTTTTTTTTTTCACGTCTTTGGAAAATTAAATATTAATTTATTACCAATCAAAACTTCATTTAAAAATTTATGATTAATTAATAAATTATTATATACATAAGGTGAAATTTAAATTTTTGACACTTATTTAAACAGACAAGTGAGTTAATTACTCGAACAACTCAAATTAGTAAAATTGTAAATATTTTTTAGTTGGAGATAATTTAAATGATATTCTTTTTATACTCACCAAAACTTAAATATAAAACTATTTGCAAATGTAATGCTTAAATTTCACATTTAATCTATAAACGAAAATCATATTCATTAAGCTAATTAATGAACAATTATTTTGATTTTTTTTTCTTTTTATATATGAAAAAATTGGAATCCAGCCTCTATTGTGTGAGTCTTTGACCACTCCATTTGGCTGATTATATTAATAATTATATACTGTGTGAGATATGATTTTTGTTTGTTATACAATGGAACAAAAGGACCAAGATAATCTTTCTTCTTTTTCTTTTTCTTTCTTTTTTTTTTTTTTACATTGCCCCTCTTTTTTTATGGGTTGGATTCTCATATTATTCGTCCGTAACTAAGCTTTAAAGTCAAAGAATGAATCCCACTATCTCCAAAGCCATGCTGTCCCAGCTTCTTCCCTGATATTGACAATTCATGATTAGTATCTCTTAGTTAAATATAATAAAATTTATATATAATAAGGTTTTTAAAAAATGTTATATATACATAAAAAATAAAAAATTAAGTTAGTTATTATATATTTATGTATATGTTATTTTATATATTTTTAACATATATTCAATAAAGATACTGATTTGATAATTAATTTATTTAGTATACACATTTTATAATTATAAATTTATATGATGAAAATGGTTGATTATTTATTAAATATAGTAGGAAAATTTTATTCAATTAATAAGCACTACATAGGGTGCTAATAATGGGAAGAAATTATAGAAATGAAAATGACTCTTTCAATTTTTGACATTTATCATAATTTTTTTTTTTTGAGATATGTTATTAGATGGTCAATAATTTTATGAAATTTTTTTTATGGAGGTTT
>NC_029773.3:88495221-88495924 GCF_000817695.3 Arachis duranensis | reverse complement strand
CCACACCCTATTGCCGGCATCATCAATGTCTTACAGTAATGAACTCGATCGCCATTGTTATTGAAATTATAATCACATCATAACACAACTATACATATATTTATATTGCATATATATTCCATGATAAGAAGTTTATCACTTATGCAGAAGATAACATAGAAGGTGAGGGCGTGGAACAAGTTGCACCACTCCTCTGCTATATATAATAATATAACATATTACACAAGATAGAGCATTATTAGAAACTTTTTTTTTTTTTATAAAAGGAGTACTTTAATTTATTTGTGCAAATTACTATTTTTTAAACGAACAAATTAAACATTTCTCCATAAGATATTTTGTATCAATCATACGTTTTCAGATCCAAACACAACTTGTATTAATTTTTCATTTCAATATCAATTTCAGATCCAACTTTTTTTTTTGGAGGCACAAATTTTTGTCTTCGGAACTTGACCATGGTGGAATTGTTCATCATGATAATCAAGACTTTAATTTTAATGTATTTTTAGTATAAAATATTTTACAAAGATGTACAATTAGTTTTGTTGATGGGACGTTATTAATTAGATATACGTGTAAAACTATTTTTATACCAAACAGTACATTAAAATTAAATTGTGTTCGGTAAGACGGTTACCGGACGGTTCGGGTTGGAATCCTGAGAGATGGTAGGGGCTCGTCAAGTCGTGGACTGCCGGCA
>NC_029773.3:88461688-88495167 GCF_000817695.3 Arachis duranensis | reverse complement strand
ATGTGACGTCTTCTCGCGCCCTCCCTCCGGTGCTTTCGGACTCGGCTTGGGGGCTAGGCGTGCGTCTGGAGCGACTCCTGGAGCGAGAACGGGAGTGACTCTGCTCTGAGTTTTGTTGGTCGCGCTCCCTATCTGCTAATCGGCGCTCCAGGTCTTGCATTCTATGGCGTAACTCTTGCATTATTCTGGCGTGGTTGTCGCCAGTTCCCCAAAGGGGCGTCCTTCGCGCGAGTGCGTTGTGTTTCTCGGGGGTGACCTCGGGTGCTGTCGGGCTTCCGTCGCAGCGGCGTTCCCCCCGTGGGTGGCCTCGCGGCCTGTCTCGGTTTCGACTAGCACGAAGTCCATGGACGAGTGTCCCCACAGACGGCGCCAATGTTCGGTAAGGCGGTTACCGGACGGTTCGGGTTGGAATCCTGAGTAGGCATCCATGAAGCTCAGATATCGGTACCCCGTCATTTACGCCAGACGCGAGAGACGGCGTACCACAGACCACAGGGAGGAGGACACTCGTCGGGAGAACGACGAGGGGAGAACAACGGGAACACGAGTACCCGTCATAATGGGGGCGACCCCGTTCCACCGTTCCATACTCGAGGTCCGGCTGCCGAAGCACTTGGACAAGCCAACGGACATGAGGTACGATGGAACACAAGACCCGCTCGAACACCTAACGGCCTTTGAAGCCAGGATGAATCTAGAAGGAGTGGGAGACGAGGTAAGGTGTCGCGCCTTCCCGGTCACCCTTGTAGGACCTGCAATACGGTGGTTCAACAACCTCCCGCAGGGCTCGGTGACCCAATTCTCCGACATTAGCCACGCCTTCTTGGCTCAGTTCACGACCAGAATCGCCAAAGCCAAGCACCCGATCAATTTGCTGGGGGTGACTCAAAAAGCCGGGGAGCCGACTAGGAAATACCTAGATCGTTTCAACGACAAATGCCTGGAAATTGACGGGCTGACGGACTCGGTAGCGAGCTTGTGCTTGACGAATGGGCTCCTGAATGAGGATTTTAGAAAGCACTTTACCACAAAGCCGGTATGGACAATGCAGGAGATCCAGTGCGTGGCTAAATAGTACATCAATGATGAGGAAGTCAGCCGGGCCGTGGCTGCCAATAAACGGCAACCCCCGTACAACCAAACCCGACACTATGAGGGCAGAGAAAGACAAAAGGAACACGCCAGGGACGGCGGCCCGAGCAAGGCACCAAAGCCATTCCCCCGAGTCGGGAAGTTCACCAACTACACCCCCCTCATGGCACCAATCACAGAAGTCTACCAACAGATAGCCGAAAAGGGAATACTGTCAAAGCCGCGACCCCTAAAGGAACGAACAGGGGGGAACAAAAACCTTTACTGCGAATACCACAAGGGATACGGGCACAAGACCCAAGATTGCTTCGACCTAAAGGACGCCCTGGAACAAGCAATCAGGGACGGAAAACTCGCCGATTTCTCCCACCTCATAAGGGAACCGAAGAGACGAAATCGGGATCACGAGGGCGAGGACAGGTCCCGGGCGACAAGACGACGCCAAGAACCAGAGGGAGACGACCACGGCCTCACGGTGGTGAACGTAGTAACTGCAAGGAATTCGGCTCCGAGATCGAAGTCGGCACAGAAGAAAGACGCCAAGGTGATGACAGTCTCCTCCTCATCCACCAGAAGTTCCCGGGGACTCCCATCCATCTCCTTCGGCCCCGAGGACCAATGGTTCAACGAGGTACCGGAAAGTCCTCCCATGGTCATCACGGCCAGAGTCGGAACCGGCCTCATCAAACGGATCCTGGTGGACACAGGCGCGGACTCGAACATCATGTTTCACAATGTTTTCGATGCCTTGGGGCTGCGCGATGCCGACCTGGCGACCCACCAGCACGGTGTGGTAGGGTTGGGAGACCACTTCATCAAACCAGATGGGATCATTTCGCTCCCAACCTCATTGGGACAAGGACAAAGGCGAAGGACAGTGATGGCCGAGTTTGTTGTCCTACAAGATTCCACGGCTTACAACATCATCCTGGGGAGAAAAACCATCAACGACCTTGGGGCAGCAATTAGTACGAAATTACTCGTGATGAAGTTTGTTACTGACGACGGATTCGTAGGGTCCATCAGAGGAGACCTAGAAACGGCAGTCGCTTGCGACCACGCCAGTCTCTCTCTCAGGAAAAAGTCCAAAGAAGCATCAGGGGTTTTCCTTGCCGACCTGGACGCCAGAATAGATGACAAACCCAGACCTGAGCCAGAAGGGGACTTGGAAAGGTTCAGAGTCGGTGAGGGGGAGGAGAAATTCACGTTCATAAACAGGAACCTCCCCTATGAGTTAAAGGAGCCCTTAATGGAGATGATCAGGGCCAATGCTGACCTCTTCGCCTGGACACCAGCCGACATGCCAGGGATAGATCCCCAACTCATGTCACACTGTCTAGCCGTCAATCCCGAAGCAAAGCCGGTGGCCCAGAGGAGGAGAAAGATGTCACAGGAAAGGGCGGAGGAAGTGGCCAGGCAGACAGCCAGCCTCTTTGAAGGGGGGTTCATCAGAGAACTGGACTACTCGACGTGGCTGTCAAATGTAGTCTTGGTAAAAAAGCACAATGGGAGGTGGAGAATGTGTGTAGACTACTCCGACCTCAAAAGGGCGTGCCCCAAAGACTGCTATCCCCTCCCCAACATAGACGCACTCGTCGACGCGGCGGCGGGGTACCGATATCTGAGCTTCATGGATGCCTACTCAGGATTCCAACCCGAACCGTCCGGTAACCGCCTTACCGAACAAATTGGATAATCAATATGGTACTTAGAGAATAAGTAGAGTGAAATGATATCCAAAAATTTATATTATTGACAAAAATAATTTTAAAAGATGTTAACGACAAATAAACTTTCGGCATATTTAAAAACGGAGATAATACCCAATTTGGTTCCTCAACTTGCATACGAGCCTCAATTTAATTTATGAAGTTTCAATTGTCTCTATTTAGTCTCCAAACTTTGCAAATATGACTTACGTTAGTCCTTAGGCTAATTTTCGACGCACAAACGTTGACAGAATGCTAAGGTGGACAGTCGAATGCCACGTTGACTCTGTAAAATGACGATGTTTTTGTTTTAGCACTCCAATAGTTCAAAAAAATATCACAAGTAGTATTTATTGAAATCTTTTCTCCTAAAATAAGTGATTCAGCGACATTTTTAGACTATTTAAACACCAAAACCATAACAACAACGTCCTTTTACAAGTTTCAGTATGGCATTTTGTTGTGCATGTCAGTACTTCATTAATATTTTTATGCCAGAAATTGTTTCAGGAACTAATGTGAGTCACGTTTGCAAAGTTTGGGAATTAAAAAAAAGGCAATTGAAATTTCAGAAACTAAATTGAGGTTCACGTGCAAGTTCAAAGACCAAATTGAATATTAACATCTTTTTAATGTGACAAAAAAAACTAAATATTAAATATATATTCTAGAAAATGACTTTAAAGATCAAATTTTGATAGAATTTTTTGCAAGTATTATTAAAAAAATATCTTTTTACTTTTAAATTTTAGTATTTTTATGTCAAGTGATTTTAAAAAAAATTGTGAATGATCACATTTTAAAAAAAAAATTAGAAACCAAATGTTGCTCTAATTTTTTTGTGCATCCTTTAAATATTTATTCAAATATTGCCACATCGAATCAAAATGAATAAATCATTTGCTAAATATGAATTTTTTTTCACCTATAAAAAATATACTATTTAGTGGTTATTTTTATTGTATTTTTAACATTCAAATATTATTTTATCGAAAACATCTTTCATAATTTTTTTTGGTAAAAAATTTTAAGATGCTAAATTAGTAGTTAACTCATAAATAACATAAAATTATAAACATAAACGGAAATTGTCACAAACAATAGAAATTGTGGAACACTATAGACAATTAGACATCATCAATTTTTTTCTTAAATAAACATATTGCTTGAAATTCTAGATAATTATTTAAAATAAAATAGCTTTTTTAATATTGAGTACATCTCTTATATATTCTCCTAAGTCCTAACATAAGAACCTTGGGATACATTGTCTAATACTCTAATGTCACTTTCTGCGGATCACTGCTACAAAGCCTTGCAACCATTAAGTTTGGTTCAAAAGTTTGCAATGAAGAATTTGCAATGGCTTTTTGTGTGTGCCAAAGGAGAGAAGTGATGCCTTATTACATAGATTCCAATTTTTTTATAAAGGGTTTTTGGAACTTTTCATCATTGAATAAACATGGTCCATTTCCTCAAAGGACATTGTCCTTTGTTAGGACGGATTCTCACAGCATTCGTCCTTAACTCAGCATATATGGTCAAAAGCATATATATATTTGTCCCAAAATCTTCAAAGCTATATATGTTGTCCGATTGATGTTGACATTTTACAACAAATATAAAAGCCCCTTAGAATAAACTTTTTTTTTTCTTTTTTCAAAACATGTAGCCAATATATGTAAAAGGGTGTAAGATATAATGATTTAAATATACATATTTTTAATCGACTTAGGTTGATTGAGTAGTCAGCTAGCAACTAACTCTTAAATATAACTCATATTCGTAATACATTAATCTTTAATTTAAACTCTACTTAAATATGCATATATTTTTTTTTGTTAATTATGTATACGTAGACATTAAATAATTTAAATACAAATTATATTAGTTTATATGTACATACATGTAGATGTAAAAATTAATGTCAAAACTTGGTGTATTGATCGATTGTTGATCAAAATTTATTGATCTTCTAGCACTCACTATTGTAAACAAATTTAATACTAATATCTAATTAGGTACTGTCATATAAGATATTAAAAAAAAACAGTTTATCACTTTAATTTATATAATATCTCCTAGTTAAATATTATTATAAAACTTATCAATATTGTATAAAAATTAAACTCATATGTTTCTCTCTATTTGATAGAGTGAGGAGCTCTTAGAAATAGAATAGCCAGAGGACAATATTCAATTAAGGTAGAATGTAGGAAATTATCACATTGAATGGAAGTGTGACAAATCAAGATATTCTATAGTAAAGAGGTTGCTAAAGTAAGAAATTAAAGGGTTAATTTTTTTAAAATTATAGTAGTAGATCTCAAATAAAAAATTACATAGTATAGAACTAACTTTTCATTAATCAACACTAATTAACTTTAAGATTTAGATTTAAGAATTAATTTAAGATGCATGATTAATAGTTTATAATTTAGAATCTAAAATTTAAAATAAATAAAATAATTTTTTAAAAAAATTGACCAATTCTGACTGAAAAAGGTTGATTATTTAGCATTACTCAACTCAAATATGATAAATAATAATTAACTGGTCTTGTTACTTTACCAATCTTCTCGTTTTGAAGTATTTATTTAATTATTTCCAAGTATAGCCTATAGGTAGTGCTCAAGTATTTCAATTTTCAAGTGAATATCTTCTTCCTTCTTGTCACTATAGTATGTGAAAGGAGTACACAAATGCCACAATGGGAAGAGCATTATAGCTGGCTAGGATTTTTCTATTTTAGTTGTGTAAATCAAGATGAGACATCCAATGCAAATTGTGTGTGTTGTGTAACAATCTTGAAAAAAAAAAACATAGGCATAAATAATAAAAAATAAAAGATAGAGTGAATAGGCAAGGAGTTACAAAAACACGAAGATGACTTGCACATGTATGTCTTGGCATCCCATGAAAGATAATAGCCATTATTATGTGATGAAAGCGGCTTCCATCATATATAGAGTCACCATCTTCGCGTGTTAAACCAAGCTTTTACCACCCAAAATTATTACTATTAGCAACCGTGTGCTATTATATTACTATTATTATCCTAAGTTTCTCAAAATGAAATCATAAGTTGCATATCATATAGGCACCACTGGCCAATATATTATGTATGTTGAAACTTGAGAATGATACTAGCCAAATAAAAATGCAAGTAATTAAAGTTACATGAATGCTTTTATGTTTTATCATCATACAAACCACTAACTTTGATGAGTGTTAATTTTCTTAACCTCAACTTTTTCGCATCCAACAATGTTAGAGTAAATTGAAAGCAACCATTAACAGAATAAGAAGTAGAAGACTAAGAACAATAAACTATAAATATAATTTCAAGTTTTAAACCTTAAGACCAAGAGCAGCATTGGGTTATTTTTCACTACTCAACCTTTTCCCAGCATCACAAACCTAAGTATAACAGAGGCAACCTAAGTAGAACTTCACACACACATTGGCTGTCCATTTCCCTAGCCCAACGGCAACAGTTCCGCTCCGAAGCAGTGAGTTCGTGCCGGTGCCGGTGTGAATGGCCATGCCTGTGGCTGTGTCTTTGGTGACTCCCATCGTCGTCTTCATCACGATCAGGGAGCAATGAATTTGGCAGCGATGGAAGTGTTGGTTGGGTACGCAATTGTCCACAAGCATAGTTTGCTAGTGCAAATTGCGATGCACAAAGTGGACGGAGTGGAGGAGATTGTGGTGGTGAAGGCAGTGCAGGCAGTGGAAAAATTGGTGACCTCATCTGGCTCTCCATCTTTGGCACCAATGCCAAAAATGTAAGAGCCAATGTAATTAGATTTAGAATCTTGACTCTCTCCATCAAGAACCCCAGAAATGTTTTGATGTTCATGTGGCCCCTAAGTAAACATGCTTAAATACTTGCAAATTCATAAATGTTGGTAGAGTTTTGGTTAATGGTTACTATTTCTCATCAATATTGTGTGATGACTTTGTAGGTGACAACAAATACTATTCTAAGTGGGAGTTCAAACCACCCACCTTATTCTTGATCAGTATTTTATTCAATTCATCTCACAATGGTGACAAGTTGGGTGTGTGAGATAATGCAAATTAATAGCATGCAGAACTCATGAAGTGCAAACCAAGGAGATATTATTGAGGGGTAGAAATAAAATATTTAATCAAAGTCACAGCCTATTCAAAATTTTCATTGATTCCATATGATCTCAGCAATATTTCTTTTCATACTACAATCTAATCATAATCATAACCATAACAAAGATAGACCAAAAGACAGGTAAGAATACTTCTAACTCAATCTTGACTTGAAAACAAAAGTGCTACCCTCAACCAAGGTGATCTGATATTATTAATTGGGGACAATTCTCTGAAGATAACATGCATGATACCATAATAACATGACAAAAGTTAAGTTCTTCACACCTTTTCGCCTTACTTCCAGCTGTTCCTGAAAGGATATAAATTACTTCATTGCTACTCTGAGAAAGTTATTTGGTAGCAGAAATTGCTAATAAAGTCCAAGATTGCAATTCATTTCTTCCATCCTTAGCAGATATGTTAATGTGTATCCTTCGCTTGAAACTATAATAGGAAATCTCACATCAGATGTCTGGCAGAAATTAAGAATTTTTCATAAGTTGTGAACTTAAATATACTGCTCGCCAACTCCAATATATTGCAGGCTTCGTGCGGGACCAAAACAAAGATTTTCTTGTAGCACTGTTTCACTGAAATCCTAAATGCCAAAGGACAATCAGTTAGAGAAACACTAACTTAATTTCAATTAGAACCTCCTTTTTTGATAATTTAATTTCAGAAGTTATCATGCATCATAGATTTCCAATTTCCACAGCCCCTTTCTTATAGTTAAGTTCAATAATATAATGCACTGTTAGATAGCCAGACTATGCAATGCGAACTAAAATATTTGCAAGGAATGGAGTAATACATTGATTTCTGTCATTTCAAAACTAGGTTAAAACTTAACCCCACAACTAGTGAAAGTGAACACTATGGAAGAAGAAAGATTTCTCTAATCTCTACCTTACATTCAAGAAATTAGGCTGAAGTCTCAACTAGTAAGCCAAAAAGCTTACTAAACCATATCTCAACATGTTACTAAACCATCTTTCAACATGGCACTTGTTGACATGTAAGCATTCAATTTTTATAAAATAACAACACATGCATTTCAAGGGAAGTTATGGGAACTAAGGAGCAACATTCTGGCCAACAATGGTCAATATTTTCTCCTCACCTTGAAAGCTCTCCGTCTTCCATTGTCCACATGTCTTCGACCATCCACATTGGTCTCTTTCACACTCATTTGGTCAACTTTGGTGGCCGAATTTTCCATATCCCTCCTAAGCTTCTCTTGTTTCAACCTCAACTCCTCCGCCCTCTGCCGCCAACCTTCCTCCAACAACTCAACAAACTTGTCCTTTATCTCCAGCAGTGGATCCAAATCAACCAACTTATCACCCTCGTATGCTTCTCTTAGCACCGCCGTCTCGATCCCTCCTTTCAGTGACATATAAAATATCCCTGAATGCCTTGTAAAAACACTCGAAAAGGCATTCGAAAATCTATACTCATCACAGAACTTCCCCAAAATGGGCACCGGAATCCTCTTATACAGTGAAAGTGACAACAATTCATGAAACACACCAACCATCCTCTTCTCCATTTCCCTCGAATTCTGCTCCAAATGCGAAACATCCGCGTAAGGTGAAACATAATCAAGCTCCATCCAATCCCTAACCCAGTCCCTCATATCCTTCTTCAGCACAAAACCACTAGGAAGTTGAACTCTAAAATTAGGCCTAACCCTAATCCCAATCCTCTCACTCTCCTCCTCAGCCCTATGCTCAATCACAGATTTCGCAAATTTAGGTTCCCAGTTAACCAATTCAAGGAACGATTGCCCTTCACCAGGTGATCCAATTAACCTAAAATAATTCGAATACCTAGGTACCAAATCAACCAAAAAGTCATCAGGGAAACCGAATTCCTTCTTGACATGAAGCAACTTATCAGCACTAACAACTTTATTCTTAGACATCATCAAAAGCTTACAGAGTTTCGCAACGATCAAGTCCTCGTTCTTCTGGAAGATTCTCTTTTGTTCTTCTAGAAAGTTCTGGAGCTTTGCACTGAACCGGATGAACCGGACAGGTTCGGTTTTGGGCTTAATGCGGTCCAAGTAGACGTCGAACAAACCAGGGTTATGGTTGAGGAAGGTTTCGATTTTGACTTTGAGGTGCATTCTTTGGCGACGCTTTTCGAGGTAGCGAAGGGGGATGACGTGGCGGGGTTCGTTGAGGACTTCGCGAACGACGCGGGCGCATAGCTTGAAACGCTTGTCGTTTTCGATTGCACGGTCGAGTTCTGGGTCTTTGCGCCAAACGACTTTGAGGCTTGAAATGGATCTTAGTTGGTTGAGGTGGTTGCTGAGGATGTGGGAAGAGATGGTGTGGGGTTTGAAGAGCATTGCTTTCAGGTGTGTGACACTGCTCACTCTGTTGCACTGAGTTGCAGAGAAGCAGCAGCAAAAGAAGAAAAAAGAGAAATTTTAATTGGGCCTGTAAAGATAATGGGCTTTTGTTTAAGTTTTGTCAACTAAAGTAGCCCATAGTGACAAACTATGTTGTAAAGTCTGTGTTTTTTTTTTTTTTAATTGAATTAACGGTTAAAATAGTTTTTGAAAAATAAAATTGTCAATTTAGTTTAAAAAATATTAATATTTTAAATTAATAAAAATATATAATAATGAATTAAATTGTATTTTTTATCTTGAATGCAGACCATTGATTAATGGTTTATAACAAAATGATTAAACCACACATCATGGCATTATAATTTAATTGTTGAGGTGATCAATCTGACCTAATGTTTAAGTATATAAATAGTAGGGTTTTTTTAATGTATATGGAACATAATTATCTACCTTTGAGGTTTCGCTAAGATACTGGTACAATCAAATATCTATTTCAAAACACCAAAAACTTGATAGGAAAAATGTTCTACTAAGCAGAGAGGAATGATATAATTTTGACACTCTAAAAGTATATACTTTCATGATTTCAATTGTTGTACCCAAAAAAAATGCTAGGCACTCACAAAGAGTAGTACATATAGAAAGAGACATTACTGACAAGAAAGGAAGGTTCGCAATGCAGAACAACATGGCATTGTAGGCTATGATCATTTCAAAACAAATATGATATATTTAGTATGTACAGTTTTACACAAAAAAAATATTTATATAAAATCTATATCAAAATATAAAATACACAGTCTTTATATTTTTTACTAAATCAACCTCGTTTAAAAAAAATAGCAAATGTAAAATAATGATTATTATATCAATAATATTATATGATTAAATTACTTTGATAACTAAGTTGGTCTAATAAGGTAAGAATCAATAAAAAAATTTAGTTAAAAAATTGATTGAATTTAGTTAAAAAAAATAACTTGTTCATCTAATAATTTTTTAAAATATATATAACTCTTTTAAAACAAATAATGTTTGAAAAATAATAAATAAATATAAAACAAATTTTAAACTTAAAAATTGTTTGTTATTGGCTAGTATAGATAAGTAGCTGATTTTTTTTAGAAAATAGTGATTTTTTTCTCTTTAAATGATAAAGATAAAAATTTTTTAAAATAAGAGAATTAATAATATATTAAAATAATAAAATAATTAATTATGTTTAAATTAACATTTTTTTATTTTTAATTTTAGATTAATAATGGTTTTTTTAATTTTGAATTGTTGTGATTTTTTTAAAAAATGTGAGATGATTTAGTTTAAGGAGTAAAAATTGGACGGTCCAATTTCTAAGAGGCACAGAAATCGGATTCTCTTACTTGTGTACTTAGAGTCTTCGATTTGTATTTAAAAATTAAAAAAAAATTGGAATTTGATTTATGTACTCTAATTTTTTTTTTAATTTTTAAACACAAATCGGAGGATTTGATTTATGTATTTCAATTTTTTTAATTTTTTAAACACAAATAAAAAAATTCGATTTGTATACCTCTAACAATTTTAAAAAATACTAAAAATTATTATTTATGATTTGGATATTGAATCATATTAATTTTTTGTGACTATTGAATCATATTAATTATTTAAGAATTTCAAAATTTAAATTAAATTTGATTTTATATTGAATCATATTAATTTTTTTCCGTGACTATTGAATCATGTTTTTTTTTGTATTACTATTGAATCATATTAATTATTTAAGAATTCAAAATTTAAATTAAATTTGATTTTTGATCTTCTAAAGAGAGCCGTCAACCATGAAGTGTGAAGGCCTTAGCCATTAAGCAAGCATGGGTCCTCATTTTCCTCACTCATTTTCAATTTTCCCTTTTTTTTTCTTTTGTTTTTTTAAACATTTAAAAAAATAAAAAAATAAAGCTACAAATACAAATACTTATTACGAAACAAAGCGTCGTAACAATAATAATCGTCCAAATTCGTGTTTTTTCTTTTCACTTTCACACTGTCCATTGCTCTTAGGTCACTTCTTCTTCTTCATTGTTCTCTTCACCAATTTCTCTATCTATTTTTTTTCTCAATTCTCACCTTTTTTGCACTCAATTCTTGTTTATTTCAATCTGTTTCTGTTTTTTGTTCTAAATTCTCACTATTTCTATTAAGGTTAGCTGAATTATGCTTATAGGATTATGATTTGAGCTTATGGATGAAAAATTGAAGGGTTTTTTTCACTTTTGCCACGCGATTTTGTTCAGCTGAAAATAAAAATTAAAGAGAAAAAGAAAACTTTCCAATTTAGGCGGAAAAAGATTCTCTCTTTTTTTTTCAATTTGATTGCCGCTTTTTCTGTCTACATGTTCGTTTTTTGGGTGACGAAGAGATTCTTTTAGGGTTTATGAGTGAATTTTGCAACTGGATTATTTGAATAATTCATGAATTGTAATCTTGCAGCTGTTTGGGGTTTTGATCGCATATTTTGTTGTGTATCTGTATCTGTAATTGCATGATCAGATAATTGTGTATTATCGTTTTTAAAATGATCCTCCTATTCATTGTGTTTATTAACCCCCTTTTTCTGATAACATGAACTGGCAGATAATATCTGTTGATCATGGGTTTCAATTCGGTCTATAGGAGCTTGCAGGATATATTTCCACAGGTATTTGCTCTTTACCTTTTTAAAAGTTGAGAATGTAATTGAATTATGATAATCTATTGTTTAATTTAAGTATAATAATCGCCACCCTGTGATCTGGTGTTATTATATTGTATTCTAGATGAGAATTTTGAATTGTGGGATTGAATCGATATTCAAATATTTAATTAATTAAAAAAAGAAAGATTATTCAGTGTTGGAGATTCTAGCTGAGTATTAAACACAAAATAGCTGCGTGTTTTCGGATGAATGAATAGCGTTATATGCTGTGGCTTTCACCTAAAAATCCTTAGAGGACACTACTAATTTCACCTGAACAATTTCGGATATTTAGTTATTTAACACTATGTGATTGGTAAAAAAGTATATAGTCTTCAAATTTTCAGAAACCAACACTGGTAGTTTCCATATACATGAGAACAAGCTTGAAAGCATTTTTTGAGACTATACTTACCAAATTCCAGAGTATTTTTTTGTGTATTAATATCCGTATGCGATCAGCATGTAAGCATCACTCTCTCCTGATTCCAAAATGAATGCTCTGTTTCATCATTTTGCAATATGCAGGTTGATTCCAGAATACTGAGGGCTGTGGCTATTGAACATCCAAAGGATGCCGATCAAGCTGCTGAAATTGTTCTTACTGAAATTATTCCTTTTATTCCAAAAAGCAACAACCCTCCTGCTACTCCTCCACAGGATAATGGCCCTGGAGTGCCAATAAATTTGCAAGGTGCATTTACTTGTTATGTGCATTCATTCCTCTATAGTATATGTTGAACTGGTTTCCTAATAAACTTCTTATGATGTGCTCAATTTGCAGTTGAACGGGAGGAGGAAGGGAATAAGTTGAGACATCGTAGGCGTGTTGATGTTAAAGATGTTGGGCCTTCTTTTGCTTCACCTTCTATAGCTGTAGAAATAACCAATACGGCTAATGATGCAGGGTTTTCTTCTGCTCCACAATTGATGCCCATACAAATTACTAAAACTGTTGATTGTTCTAGTACACCAGATCTGAATGTGTCTCTGGATGCTGTCAGCAATTCAAATGATGGTACTGCTAGAGTTCTTGGGCGAAATCAAATTCTGGATCTAAATGTTCTTTGGAATGGTGAAGATAACTTTACTGGAGAGACCTCAAGTAAGACATCTAAGAAGGATACATCAAATGGTTTTAGGCAGGATGCTTATGAAAATTGGGAGTGGGGACAAGTTGATGTAGATGCAGACAGCAAAAATCTGATTTCTGCTGGGGTGTGTCAACAGATTGAACGTGACGTTATCAAGGAGTCAGTTTCCTTGGATGATAATGGTAATGCAAATGCGAACATTCTGACTGAAGAATTGATGGGTTTTGTTAGTTCTGCTGCTACTATTTCTACTGAAAACCTCTTGCTGGACAAATGTGAAACTGCCTTGATTGACAAAGAAGATGCTGAGGGTCAAGCTGTTTGTCATGTTCAAGGAAATACAGTTATTGATGATCTAGAGAATGTTTCTGCATCTTCAAAGCAAGATTTTCTTGCAACTGAAAGTAATGGTGCTGTTGATGAAATTCATCAGAATAATAAAACTGTCCAATCTAGTCAAATATGCAGGATTGATGTGCTTGAGGAGATAATTGATGAAGCAAAAACTAACAAGGTATTTTAACCGCTGCTTATTATATTGAATGTTATAGTCATTGCTAGTAGCTTTATAATGATAAATGGCTTGGATTGTGAAAGTAATGTCATTGCTACACCGAATGACGTCTAGCAATTTATAATTGTTAAATGGAAGGTTTAGTTAATATGTGAATATTAAGAGTTTAGAATAATGTAATAACAATTTGCGAGATGAAATCTGTTAAGAACTTCTGACTTTATATTAATATTTTATTTGATATTGATAATGATACAGAGAACTTTGTTTTCATCAATGGAATCTCTTATGAACTTAATGAGAGAAGTGGAGCTTCAGGAGAAATCTGCAAAGGAGGCCAATATGGAAGCTGCTACAGGAGGCTGCGATATTCTTGCTAGGGTGGAAGAATATCAAACAATGCTGGAACATGCCAAAGAAGCAAATGACATGGTTGTACACAATAAGAATAGTTGATCTAAAAAGTTACTAAATGTTTGGTGCTGCTGTGTTAATGAACACATTTTTTACCCCAAGTATTCTTTTTGCAGCATGCAGGAGAAGTTTATGGAGAAAAGGCAATTCTTGCAACTGAACTTAGGGAACTTCAATCTCGTCTGCTCGGTTTGTCTGAAGAGAGGGACAAGTCTCTTGCCATTCTTGATGAGGTTGTTTACAATTTAACTTGTTTAGTTGAAAATTGTTCTTCAAACATTTTCTCCATAAGTTTATGTAATAATGGATGTAAAAGCTGTTCCACACATTTGGATTACTTTACTTGATATCAAAGGAATAAAATTACTAGCTTCTTATTTTGGTTCATCTCCTCGGTGTGCTTCCAGATGCGCCAAAATCTTGAATCACGACTAGCTGCAGCAGAGGAATTGAGGAAAGCAGCTGAGCATGAAAAGCTGGAAAAGGAGGAATCTGCAAGAAAGCTTCTTGCTGAACAGGAAGAGGAGATGAATAAGGTAGCACTGGAGTCCTTAAGGCTACAAAAGGAGGCAGAAGAGAATTCAAAGGTTTGTGCTTTCCCTGCTATACCATTTATTTTATTATTACATTGAGGAATATATTTCTAATATTTATAGTGTTCCGTTTCTTGCTTTTTCTTCTTGGCAGTTACGGGAGTTCCTGATGGACCGTGGGCGGGTTGTTGATGTCTTGCAGTAAGTGTTTTCAGGCTTCTTTTTTAAATATGTATTTTCCTGCTTGTTTCCATTATCTCATCCTCTTTGCTGTCAATTATCAATTAATCTCAAAAACTTACTGTTGGTTTTTTTAGAAAAATGCTAGAAATGGTTGTTAACCTTTTCTACATTGTTTTAGTTTTGGTTATGAGTTGATAATTTGCAAACCAATGGTATGTGTGCATATTCTTGACTTTGTTAATTATGATTTTCTTAAAAACCCCTATCCTGATGTTATTTTATCTTTTACTTGTTTACTCTGCAGAGGAGAAATATCTGTTATTTGTCAGGACATTAGGCTTCTAAAAGAGAAATTTGATGCAAATCTTCCTTTGAGCCAATCCTTCACCTCAAAGGAGACCAGTTGCATCTTAGCATCTTCAGGTTCATCCCACAAAACCTCGGTGGCATCGGAAGCTGGTTCTGTGCTCAGTGATTCGACTGAACTACTGAAGACTAGTCCAGCTGCCTCAGTTGCAAGCCTTTCTTCTAAGAAAAGTTGGCATGATGATGAGGGGAAGAAGAAGGAGGAGGAGAAGGTGGATATGGAGAAGGAAAAGGAACATGAAAAGTTAAAGGAGAAACTGAAGTTGAAGTTGAAGGAGAGGGAGATGGAAAAATTCAAAGCTAATGATGACAACAAGGATCTTGTTGATGATGGGTGGGATATTTTTGAGTGGTAGTTATGTTAGGTATTTTGCTTATATCTTCTATTTCAAATATGAGTAGCGGTGGTAGGTAGTAGTAAATAGCTAGTAACTTGAAAAGTTCAACTCTTTAATCTTTCTGCAATTTTGTACAGAAAACATAATTAGGTGAATTTTTCTTATACCCGGTTTCTTACTTTTGATTATCACTTATCAGATGTGCAATAATTTTATATTTTTTTGTTTACTATCTTATTGAACATATATTATTGCAGGAATTGAAAAATTTTAACTATCGAATTAATACTAATTAAAAAGGAAAAGGAAAACTTGATGCGTTTTTTTTTTCCCCCAAAACAACATAGTGAAATGTAATTGGTCAATAACAATACATTTCTTGGTAAATGAACATTAGAACATCTTTGATTAGAAGTAATCATGAGTGCATCTGATAAATTGTATAATAATGAGATTGCTAGTAATGTAGGTACCTCTATAAATATCATCACTTTTTATATTATGAGTAGTGTTATAATATATTGTAGTGTTCAAAAGATTATCACTTTCTAAATAAACTTTTTTGTAGAATTTGGGATGCTTGATGTAACAGTCTCAATGCCATCATGCTCTGTAGGATATTAGGGAAAATTCAGAGATATGTAAAGTAATAAAAAAAATTAATCACTATTTAATTTATAATTTTTATCATGTATAAATTTTATATATTTAATTTAAAGATAATTAGATTTTCATTTTCTCCCTTTAAAAAAGTTTGAATTGGATAACACAGATTAATACCTAAAACTCTAAAAGATAAGAATTATTAGGAATGTGAATTATCATTAATGTAGTTCAATCAAACAAATTAATATTGAGTCTAAATAATTTAATTTAGTATTATCTCTAATCCAAATAAAGGACCCCTACAAGTGATTTGTGTGTCCAAAGAACAAGAAGGTGTTTTCAAAGGCATTGATGAATGTTATTGTCTTCCTATTATTGTTACTTTATGTCATGTTTGGATGCCATCATATTCCAAGTGAATGAATGACACTGCCCACTTGTGGAACCTAATTGGAACATGACTGAAAACCCATTATGTTAGCATCATCATATGTTGTAAAGTGTAAACCAATATTAACATTAACTACCCCCCTACCCTAGAAAAAGTGATGCCCTATTCTTAGCTTCATTTTTGGAATTGAAAAGCTCGTATAATATATGGTTTTTGTTCTTCTTCATTGCCACATTGAAATTTTAACACTCAACAAAATGAAGATTCCATGCTATCCAGAAGTAAGATAAAATGCACTTCAATCCAATATCTTAACTTTTAGTGTTAGGAAATGGTTGGTGATCCATTGATTTAAAATTTTTAAACTCTCACTTTGGAATTTGGAGGTTGCTTATAATAATGCATGGTTGATTCCGGAACTGGTTTTTCTTTTCATTTTTTATTTTTTATTTTTTAATTTCATTAACATAATTATATATTAAGAGCAAAGTCTTTGTTAACTTGAAAGAAAAATCACCAAATTTCAATCATATTTGTCACCAAATTTGCACATTGCAACTATTGATTCAATAGCAATAATTAAAAGCTAATATTAAACAAAAAATACTAAACAAAACTGAGAATCAAGGGCTTAGTTGATGAAGTCATAATATAAAGGAATATAATCTTCATCTTCAATTTTGAATTATTTACAATACAATGCTTGTTCATAGCTTACACATTTCACTATGAATCTTGCTCTTAAGCTCCTACTTTAATTTCTTTACCTACCCTACAACCTAACATATATAAAACCTTGTTAGTATTGATTATCTTACTAGTACTACCACCCCCAAAACTTATACTTAATTTCCATAAGGTACAATAATACAACAATACAATTTCATCACTACTACTTATCTTAAAGTATATGGTTAGTAATCACCAATTGGAACCCCAAATTCAGCTTCACCACAAATTGAAGAATTCTAAATCAATAGATCCACCTCTACATCTTGATCTAAATTTCTAAGAAAATAAAATTATAGATATTCTAAAATATGTACTCTTTTCTTGGTCCAAACTTAACCGATGTGGGACTTGACATTCCGCGAACAGAGCCGGCGAGATTGGGAGAGTTTAGTCATGCCAACACAAGAGCAAGACAGTGCATCTCCAAATTATGTAAAGCCTTGTCCTTTGTTGCCTAACTTGTTTGGAACACCTTTCCCATGAACGAATCTTTGAGCTTCTAACAGAGTATACATTAGCTGCCATTGTTTGAATTGTTGGTTATGTGAAGAAAATGAGAGAAGTTGAATGAATGAATGAATGAGTGAAGAAGCTATAATGTATGTATGGTATGAATAATAATTGTACTAGGGCAATGTATTTATAATAGTGGGAACTAAGAAGAGAGTTGAAGATATGATATGATGAATAAAGGAAGAAAATTTGTGGTGTGTGAGATTGTTGTTGTGGGGCCCAAATGGTTTGGAGAAATTGGACATGTCCCATTGTCCACCTAAGATGACAAAGTCACAGGCATGAAGGTTGTCCCCTTTGCCAAACACGCCTTTGAGAGTGACTTGTCATCCACTACTACTGATTAAGGGCCTTACCCTTGTTTCCTCCACCATTCTTAATGCTATCCATTTTTTATGCCTATTTTTCTATTTTTATACATCTTTATCTTCCATTTTCTATTCTCTTCATTTGTTAAGTAATCTTAATATGTATTATTCAAGCCCAATATGCTCTGTGCACAAAAAAAAAATAATTAAATCAGTTATCAATATAAAATACATGTTATAATACGAAATATATATAAATACATAGTTGTTAATTTTTATGTATATATAATATTTTTTATTAGTAGTTAAGATATACAAATGACAATAATAAACTATATATGATTATAAATTAGTATTAGATCTTAATTTGTTTAATAATTGAATTTCTTTATTACAAGTTTATTAAAAATTTTATATCGCTAGAGAGTATGAATGTATGATCATAATAGTCTTTAGAAATGTTAAGTGACTTTTACTTTTTAAACTAAGTTTTAGGGTTATATATATTAAACCCTGAGTCCACTCAATTTTTAAAATGAGGTAAAAAAAATATATAATAAAGTCTTCAACAGAAATCAACCAAATTCTAACAAAGTTTATCACTCTCTAACAAAGGACGTCTTAACTAAAAATAAATAGCTCAATAATAAAGTGATGATAATGTATAATAGTATACATTGTTTAAAATTATCATAAGTTGGTTGCTAATAAAGACATATCCTAATGGAGTAATGGTAGTTATGCAAAAAGGTCTAATCATATTGGTGATTAGTTATAGACCAAATAAAATAATAGTAAACCAAAAGTTTGATGAATGAACTAAATAATAATCATTATCATATAATAATATAAGAGTTTAATTTTTATATATTGATAATGTAAAATATTTTATACAATCGTAGAATTATATTTGTTTTTTTAAATGATTATTCATACAATCAATATAATAAATAATTATTTCTATTTATTTAATATTATATCATTAGATATATGTATAAAATTATTTTATTTTAAGAGTGTATCAAAATTAAATTCATAATATAATCCGAAAAACAAATTCTAAATGGAGCTATAGCTTCAATAACATGTGGCATTTTTTAGGGAGAAAGTGGGTTTTTAGTTTCTAGTTTCTACTATGATGAAAGTTCAAGAATGAAGTTATGGTTTGACATAAATCACATGACAAAACTTCCAATATTATTCTGATTGGAAGAAAGCTGACTCATGTACACGATGCTCGGAGATTTTGGACATTTCCCTTTGTCATGTTACATAAATTCCTTTCCACACCTACAAGACACTAAAATGACCTAAAACTCCATATGACGTTTCAATTCCTTTTATTTCTTTAATTAAAAAAAAACACAAATTTAAACAATAATGTGATCAACAGACTATTAACCTAATAGACATACTATTAACCTAATATGTAAAATTAAATAATAACAAATGTTAATATTAATTTATTTTTATATATTTTTTTATATAATAGAAGATAGATGATACGATATGATATAATAATAGATAGATAATAGATTATAGATATGTTGGTTAATAGAAGCTACATCTATGGCTAGATCATTCTATTGCCATTAGATTATTTTTTTGTAATTCCACTACTCTAACAAAATTTCTTTAATTATTTAATTACCATTAAATTTTATTGGTATAAATAGACACTGAGTTTGTGATAATTAAATAATTAATATCATACATACATTTGTGTATAACACTAGCACGTAGACTTGGACAAAACTATCTAGTAGATTTGTATAGGACAATACACATGCATCCAAAAATAATCTTCTGTCTATTTATTCGACATATTTTCTCCACATACACATAACATATCTCTTTATAACTTTACGAAAAATTTTGAACCTCTCATATTCAAAATGAACATGACAAAATCGTATATTCATATTATATATCAATCTCCCATATATATATAGAGAATGTTTATCATCATTTTAACTTTGTATTTTCTGAAAACAAAAATAAATAAACTATATTATAAACATGTTCAATGATAAAATCATTAAAGATAACTTCAAAAAAACTTCTTTTTTTTTTTTAAAAATCCCATCAATTAGGAAGATAAGTTTGAGGGTCAAATGAATGTGTGGAGTGAAAATTAAGTTATGGCTACAGATTCAATTGATCGAAACATTGATGAATTGACGATGTTGAGAAGACAGAAAACACAAGATGCTTTTCCACAACAAACACAATGATTCAATGCAAATGAAACAACTAACTTTGAAGGTTCAAAGGGGTTGCCCCCCAATGGAAGCCATAGTCACGTGCTGTGTGATATAAGTGCATAACAATTTCCTTATCATGCTCATCGACGTGACATGCCCACCCTTTATCTCTGCCGGCACACCCATCGTCAACAAACTCAAACTTATAAAGAAGTAAATAATCCACATCAATTTCTCCATCAATAACATTCGATTAATTAATGTTGTTGTTACTAGAGTTTGAAGAAGTTTCATGGTAAAAACCTAAATATAAAGTATGGATATTTTGCTGAGTTACGGTGTTTGCGTGTCAGATATATTTCGGACACTATATTTATTGATACTTGTCTGATACGCGTGTTTGTTATGTTTAACTGTGTCTTAATAATAAAAAATAAAAAAAATTCGCTGGATACACTTAAACACATCTAAATACCATCGTGTATGTGTCAACGTGTCTTTTCTTATTGTTAACATGTATTTTTGAAATAAATTTAAAAATAATATATATTGTTATTTATTAAAATAAAAAATATTTTAAATACTTTATATAATTAAAATAAGACATTAAAAATAATTAAAAAATTAATTTATATTTTAATATTAATAAAATATTAAAATATCATTACGGTTTATCTAAAAAATATTTTATATTTTATATGTATGCGTGTCCCCGTGTTAGGTAAGATTTTAAAATTATCCTACGAAAAGTTAAAAGTTTTAAGTATCTTGGGTACATCATACAGGATAATAGAGAGATTGAACAGGATGTAAATCATAGGATCCAAGCAGGTTGGTCAAAATGGCAGAGTGCATCTGATTTTATTTGCGACAAAAAAGTGCCTCTAAAACTTAAAGGTAAATTCTATCACACCGCTATAAGACCGGCTATGCTGTATGGTACGGAGTGTTGGGCGGCTAAAGGGGAGCACGAACATAAGTTGAGTGTGGTAGAGATGAAGATGTTGAGATAGATGAGTGGTCATACGCGATTGGATAAAATAAGGAACGAAGATATAAGGGAGAGAGTTGGAGTAGCACCAATTGTGGAAAAAATGGTTGAATCGCGTTTCAGGTGGTTTGGACATGTGAGAAGAAGACCGATAGAACATCCAGTCAGGAGGGTGGATGGGATGGAAGATGGATAAAGGGCGAAAGGCAGAGAAAGACCTAAGAAGACCATCTATGAAGTGGTCAAACGAGATCTACATGTAAACAGTCTCTTTGTAGACATGATACATGACAGAACACAATAGTATCGTTTGATTCATGTAACTGATCCCACTTAATGGGACAAGACTTTATTATTATTTTTGTTGTTGTATATGCATATTCTCGTGTCTTATAAAATTTTAAAATTCGTGTGTCAACGTATTTCATGTCGTATTATGTTCGTACCAATGTTCTTGTATCATAGATAAAGACCCTTTAACAAATTAAAAAGAAACATTATTTCTTTATTTCTTTATTTATTTTTCTTCCATGCCATTTATTATTAAGGTAAATTTTGCCGGAAGTACTTGTAAGATGTAGAAGTCTGCTCCTAAAAGGTTCTTACCGTGAGAAATTATTGGGGTAGTAATTTTTAGTATTTTTAGTTATTATTAGATTATTATAAATATTAATTATATTTAATAAATAAATTTTATTAATTTATTGTTGGATGATAGGATGAGATTTGTTTCGAGATTTACTTAAAATCGGATAGTGGTTAAGTTTGTTTGTGAGGTTCAAGCGTTAGAGGAGGGTGGTCTTTGATTTGGTTTACGTCTGAAATTGATGTCCGCATTGTTGTCAAACTCGCGAGTTAACTCGTAAACTCGTACGAGTTTACGAGTTTAGGTAGTGGAATCGAGTTAATTCAGACACAAACTCGTTTCTGGGTAGACTCGGGTAGACTCGGATAAACTCGAAAGGGAGAAATCCACTAACCCAGCTAACCCAAAACCCCCTTTGCTCGCACTCACTCTCTTCTCTTCTCCAAGCTCTCTTCTTCTTCGCGTTTCGTCGTCAACAGTCCATCCCTCGCCGCCGTCTGTTCCCGATCCCTCGCTGTCGTTCGCCGTTCCCCAAACCACTGTTCTCTCGCTCTTGTTCTCTCATTCAGCTCGACACACTCTCACTCTCTCGCTCCCTGTTCTGCATCGAAGAACGCGGATTCGTGGAGTACATCAGTCAACACAACACAGCGACACCATGTCAGCCATGCTTCTGTCGGTCATTGTGGAGCACAGTTCCATCGGTCGTCGTGGATCACAGCATAGCAACGCACCAACGCCAGTGTCAGCTACTCAGCTGAGCCTACTTCATTCTGCCATCTCAGCCTTCAGGTATGTTTAAAAATAAATTTGTTACTGAATTGAATCAATTGATGCATTTGGTAGTTGTTACTTGTTAGTGTGAGTTTAATCTGTAATTTTAGTAGTTGAACAAATTTAAATAATTTTGTTATAATGGTATGATTTTTGCCGTTTTGATTTTGAAATTAACTTTTTAAATTTTTTTAGTCTGAATTCTTGTGTGATGAATGACGAAATATGGATTAATGAATTTGAATATATGATAGTTACATATTTGTTAATGAATGATGAAATATGGATTACTGAATAAGCTCTGGTGTTAGATACTTGGACAGTTAGACTGTTAGTTACTTAGATGTTTTTTTGTTAATGAATCTGAATATCTGAAATACCGAAACTCTGATATGATAGTTTAGTTTAGTTTATTGAAAACTGAAATCTGAATTTTGAAAATCTGAAATGTTAGTTTAGTTTAGTTTAGTTTATTGAAATCTGAAATTTGAATTTAGGAAATCTGAAATGTTAGTTTAGTTTAGTTTAGTTTATTGATTGTTGAAATCTGAATTTATAAAATCTGAGATGTTAGTTTAGTTTAGTTTATTGAAATTTGACTTCTGAATTTAGGAAATATGAAATGTTAGTTTAGTTTAGTTTAGCTTAGTTTAGTTTATTGAAATCTGAAACTCTGCATAACTTTGCTAAATTAATTATTTGGTTTGTTGATTTGTTGATTTAGGGACAAAAATACAAAATGTCTTAAACAAATGATGTTTCTGATGGAGATGGTGAAGATGATGATGTTGATGCCATAGAAGATGAAGATATTGGAGGATTTCAGTTTTAGACTTTTACTTTATTAGAACATTTAATTGTGCTTTGTTATTTTCTTTTGTTTTTCGGTTGTGTTATATGAAGCTTTGATTGTGTGATTGTGTGTTTTATGTTGAACTAGATGCATATTTGTGAAGGATTTGAATGTGTCCTCTAGAGTACTTGTTATAATTGTAGTATTATGTTAATTTATTATGTGTTTTGATGTTAAAATTGTTAAGTTTGAATGCCTATATTTGAGTAAATATATATATTATACATGATATATATATTTTTTTATAAAAAATTTATAACATGTAAACTCGTACGAGTCTACGAGTCGAGTCTACGAGTCGAGTTTAGGTCAGCTCCACGAGTTTACTTAGACTCGCGAGTTTGACAACCTTGGCTGTCCGAGTTGTGTATGTGAACAAATGGAGGATGATACTTACAAAGATACTCCGATGTCTAAGTTAGTAAGGGATTAAATAGGTTTTAAATGTATTGGACCTAGTTTTATTTAAGTGCTTCAATGTATTTATAAGTGATAGACTAATAACTACCGTTGAGATAGTTTTACTTCTGACGATGAATAATCGCTCTTTTATCTTGAAATTGTTAAAATCTCTTTTTTAAAAGTGGGTGAAAAATTTTAGAGATTAATTATTTATTTAAGTCTGTTAACTTATGTTAAATCCGACCTCTTTAAAAGAATCAGTCAAATAATGAAGACTAAACCTTTAGTTTAAACCTTTTTATCATGGTTAGACCTAGCCATAACAATGAACCAAGAATATGAACAAATTCTAACTAAATAAATAGCATTTTCCTACTAATTAGTAGACTATAACATCCCTATAGAATTTCCATATGTGCGTTTATATTAGTAAGTGGAAACTGCTCATTACTTTAGTGTATGTCCACTATTTCTATAATTTTTTGTGAATTGTATACAATTATTGTTTTTACTTTAATAGAAGTCTTGATTGTAAATAATGATGAAAGCTCGTGCAGTTTGTTTTCGGATAAAGTTAATAATTAAAAATTATTAAATAATTTAATAAATTTAATTAAATTATTATCTAATAATATTTAATTATTAATTTCGTTCAACACAATTACAGGTGTACATGATATCACATCAAAAGAAATAAATGAAAACGTGGCATATATATATAACTTGATTATTTTGTTTAGTCGACGTAAATATATAGGGTATTATTTCATGGTCTTTGTAATTTTTTATTTTTTATTTTTTAATTTCTGTTCAATATTATGTATTTGTTATCTACTGTATCATTTTAGTATATATATCTTTAAAATACTTATAGTCTTTTATAAATTCTGGCTTCTTACAGCATAACTATTTTAAGAATATTTTATTGGTCCTATAAATATCCTAATTAAACAATCTTAGTTAAAAAGAGGCTAAAATCGTATTATATTAATCAAAATTCAGAGATCACCAAAAGATTTTGTGTAAAAAATAAAAAAGTAAACGGAAGAAAAGACCAAAATTACGTGAACCATTTTTATAAGAATTAATAACATATATAAACTACTAATAAGATCGATAACTATGAAATTCTCTTCTACATTAGTTTATGTCAAAATTAATAGAAATTTAAACATGCAATGAAATTATCAAATAATTTAGATAATGAATATAAAAAATATAAAAAATCTAATAATAAAAATTAGATGCCAACCTCAAAAAAAGTGATTGTGGAAGATATTAAAAAAAATCTAATAATAAAAACCTAATAAATCAATGACTAATCTGTCGCAAATCTAAATTTTGTTTAAGGATTTATCGTTGGCTAATGGGTTACTGCATGCACATGGCGGGATTTAAATTTCCGGCACTTGCTAAAACGGACGAATGAGCTGACTACTCGACTAACCCAAATTGGTTGTTATTACCCTCCTTTTATTGAAGAAAGAGTTGAATTAATTAGTTATTCAATAACAAGTAAAAAAAAAAAATAGTAGTAATAGATACTTTCTATTTGATGATAGAAACAAAAAAAAGACTTTTTCAAATGATGGATCAATAAAAATTTACCTATTCCAATAACAAAAAAAATTCTGACTTGTATTAAGAGCGAAATTGGCTAAAAAAATGAGTCATAATTATTATGGAGAATCCACATGGTTAAACCTGTAGTTATTCTAGGTACTATCGCCTGTAACGTAGGTTTAGCAGTTTTAGAATTATTAATAATTAAGAACCCGTGGATCTATTTGCAAATCCTTTAAAAATATTGTCAGAATGATAATTTTTTTTTGAATTTTAAATATTTCGTACAGTACCCAATAAGTTAGTGGACTTTTTTTAATGGTTTCGATACCCGCGGAATTATTAACAGTATCCTTTTGGAGAATGTTAATAAATTTCAAAATCCATTTCGTCGTCCAGTATCAACAACCATTTTTTTATTGGTACTGTAGTAGTTTTTTGGTTGGGTGTTAGAGTAACATTATCTATTGAGAAATTTTTAACTTTAGATCTCTTTTAAATTGGTTCACTTGTGAATTAAAATCTCATATATATTGGGTATTTAGGGAGATTTTACTTTGAAAGGACTAATTCCTAGATACATCTTTCAACTTACTTTTAGTATGTAGATTTTTTCTAAATTTTTCTAAAGATAAAGATTCAAATTTTATTTTTTTATCTTTTTTTCTTTTTTATAAATAGACATTTCTTTCTCTTTGTCTCAAGTCCATAGCTCTTTTCAATTGAAAGATACCTTATATTGATAATACACATTCCAGTTGATCGAGTCTAATTCTAATAATTTTGTTTCGAAGCAAAGATATCCACGGGACGATTTGTCCTATTTAGATATTCATAAAAACAAAATTTATCAAATCAAATCAAAACATTCGTTTATTTTGTTTGATATGCAGTAAATTTAAATTCATATGACATGACCTAATTAAATAAATAAGAATTTTTGTCTTTTATTACAAAAATATTAGTTTTTTTTTGAACTAATTTCTTTTTTTTTTACATTAAACAGATATCTATGTTTGACAAAATTTTGAAAAAAGTGTTATAATATTCAAAGTTTTACTTTAGGTAGAAAGATAAAAAAAAAGAAATAAAAAATGACTAATTAATTAAATAAAAGAACTATTTGTTCTACAGAACAGAAGATATGTCTTTCACATAACTTGTAGCAATAAAAAAACTATATAAGTTGCATGATCATTCCAAAGAAATGCACCTTAAGATAAAAAAAAAATCTAAAAAACTCTTTGAAAAAAGAAAAGTTTTTGTAAAGCATTGAAAGCTTATTCATTAGGGCAATTAAATTTCTACGAAAAATGCAAAAAATATATATATAAAAAATACAGGAAAATTGAAACTCATGTTCTTCTTTAGATCTACTTGTTTCACTCCGATAGTATCATAAAATAAATGTATTTTAATACTATTAAGTTAAGTGAAATAAAAAAGATGGAATCCGTATTAGACCACTTCACTTATTTTAGTGGATCTTACGAAGTCCAGTCTCTGCATTGAATTTCATCAAATACTAACAAGTCTGAATAGGTACCAGTTAAGTTATGCGATTTTTGTTATTTCATTCGTTATACGAAAGAGTAGGTCGAAAAACTATATAATATATATAATACAAGTATACATGTAAGAAAATGGACTCAATTTTGTTTTATGGAGTTACACAACTATCTATCGTAAAAAACTCATTTCTTATTTGTAAATGCTCAATATCTAAGTAGGCTTTCTTAAATTGATAGTGTTTTCTAGGTCATCTCAGACCTTGATATTTTTGTCCAATCAAGACTTTTTAACATACATTTACATATTAAATTAAAGGATTTACTTATTATTAATGGAATTTAACCCCTAATTTTCTTTAGATTTACTTGTTTTATTCCGATAGTATCATAAATCGAGTCAATGCATAGAAAATGAATGTCCTTTTATCGAGCATAATGATGCGAATCGAGTTTTAATGAGTTTAAATATGCAATGTTAAGCTGTTTCGCTTTTTCGGTCCGAAAAATGCATTGTGAAAACGGAATTGGTGTTATTTTTTTCTTTTTATTCCAAATACCTCATTATTATTATTATTATTATTATTATTATTATTATTATTATTGTGATAATACCTTGTTATATAATTGAGTTGATGTGGAAATATTATAGTGCAAGTCATATATAAAGGTGATGATTACTGATCAGATTGAAGGACCTAGGCCCACATGAGTTTGACTGTTGGTCCAAAACTAGACATAGTGGGCTTTTATTGGGCCCAGCCCAATGAGTTATCTGGTTATATGAATTACACGTGTGCCTGCGTTTGATGACTTGTCTATCATGTGGGACCCAGCCCACGTGCATTAACTCTTGTGATTTTGTACCTATGACTATTACTATTATTTTATTATATACCGACTTCTACTACAGAAACAATAAAATAAAAAATTGAAAATTAAAAACGTTCATGCAAAACCAAAACTATTTTATTTCAAGTAATGGGAGAAACAATTAAGTATAATAATTCATGTAGAATACATGAATAATCATGATTGGATAATAGAGTAACAAATTTTATACTATATATTATTATATTTAAAGTAAATCTTGAAAATATTTGCACCAAAACAAAATCTTATGAAAATTTGAAGCCAAGATATTGATCAATCAAGGTATACTTGTCATTAATAAATAATTATTTATTTTCATTCTTATGATGCTAATATTTGAACTTGTTACGTCCTTAAAAAATTGGTATGATAAGTTACAAGCTAAATAAAATTTGTTTTTATTTTTGAAGATTTTTTGTGCTTAAAAGTAGCTATCATGCCTTTTATTTTTGGAGCAACAAGCATTCTTTGATATCCTTGTCTTAATAGAAATTGAAGTAAAAAAGAAAAAGAAAGAAGAGATAAGATGTTTGTGGTTGAAGTGTGTGACTATATGTACCCTACATGCCGGATCAAACTTCAACGGTTGTATGCTAAAGTTTCAACTTTGATCACTTCCAATATTATTATTGTATCAAAAAAGATTGTCTTCATTGAACACTAAGATTGATAGATAGCTATGAAAAAACACCATTTTCTTTAGACACAACAAAGCAAAACAAAAATAATTGAGTGCACTAATTCATGTAACCATGATGCTGTCCATGCCTTCATTCAAATTGGTCTTAGATATCTAAGGAAAATTTGTGAGGGATTATGATGCCACATTGCCACTATAAGAAATATCATGAGACATTATTTGATCATAAAGTAAGTTATGATTTTTGTTAATGTTGTAGGTGTGAAGAGTAGGTATAAAATTAGTCTCACATTGAAAAAAACAAAAAAAAAACGAATAGTTTATAAAATGAAAAATCCCTTAATTAATTATCTTAAGATTTTTAATTAGACATAATATTTTCTCATAGGTATTAAAAAAAAAAAACAGACATAAAAAAGATATTAGGGAAGAAAAAAGTTCCTAAAATGTTCACCATGTAAAGTTATTTTTAATTTTGTTAACCTAACAATATATAATTATATATTTAATCTATACAAAGCTAATTTATACATTGATTCCACAAAAAAAAAATTAAAAGTTGACTATTTTTTATCCATGGAAATAAACTACTGTATGTTCTTGATAGCAAGGACATAAATACATACATAATTTTATATGAAATTATTTTACATTGACACTGAACAAATTAAATCCATAAATAAAAAAATAAACAAGATAAACCATAATGAAATTGATGATTATTTTCCATGGAATAATCAACAAGTTCAAATAATACCCAGCTTTTCTTTGATGGGAATTATTAATTAATAAATTAAGGACATAATTTTGATTCATTATCAAATTAAACAGATACAGAAACATGGAAGACAACATATTTATCTAAAACATTAGGATGTCTTCATTATCATCACTGCCAGTTATTTGCATTTGAAGTAACTAGAAACCTTTTGGAACCAACCCCAATGCCTTCTGAATGTCCATCTGTCAAGTAAGAAAAACAACTTATGTAAATTATTTTCACATGGTAATTTACATATATAATATATGATTTTGTTAGTACAAAATTTCATCTAATCATAAGCTTCTTCATATAGATTTTTTGATACAGTACGCAATTGTATCAAATACTTTGGTTAATATATAGTCATTTGTAATTAAGTTTAGTAAAGTTTTTAAATTCATAAAAAAATAAAAAATAAAAAATAAAAAATAAAAAACTCCTACAATATTACCATGTAATCATATGTAAACATACATCTATATCCTATATAGTTACGTGTATGCATATTTTCCCATAAATATGCTAACAAATATCAATATTCAATTCTAATATATAAGATAACAAAAAATATATATCTATACAAAAAATCAACTATTATATATTTGTATGTAAATATATGTATAAACGTGTTATTTTATACATATTTAATATATATTTTATATTTTAATATATAATTTATACGAGTGATCGATTTAATTGGTAATATTTTGGATATAATTGATATAATAATATAATATATATAAGATAATGAGAGGAAATATATATACTTCAAGGGCAAGTGGTGGGGTGGTAGGGCTATAACGCCTGAGAACTTGGCCATCTTCATCAACTAAGAACTTTGTGAAATTCCATTTAATTCTTGATGATCCCATGCTTCCTGTTTTCTGTGATTTCAAGAATTTATATATTGGTTCTGTCTCTGCTCCATTCACACGCACCTACACATACATATAATTAATTCAATTCTTAATCAATAGGCTTATTGTTATAAGATTAATTATATTGTATTATTAAGGCTATTAGGTTACATACCTTGCCTAAAATGGGAAAAGTAGCCTTATATCTTTCACAAGCAAAGGCTTCAGCTTCCTGACTGGTTCCAGGCTCTTTATTCAAAAATTGATTGCATGGAAATGCCAATATCTCAAAACCTAACACATTATTTATTTAACAAATTAAATATGTTTTCATCAGTCATTTTCTCTCTTTTTTTGCCACACTAATTAATAATATAATTTGGTTGAAAAATGAATAATTGGTAACATAAATACCTTTGTCCTTGTATCTACTATGAAGCTGAGTTAACTGGGTATAATTTGCATTACCCAATGCACTGTTTTTAAAAAAAGAAACGAGTTAACTGCAAATAATAATGATAATGATAATAATAACAACGAATTTGTTATAAGGAAATGAGAATAACCATTTTGATGCAACATTAACTATAAGAAGAACTTTTCCTTTGAAGACCTTCAGGTTCATTTCTCTGCCCTTGGAATCCTGTGTGAAACAACTCAAATATTAACTCTCTTAAAAAATTTCCCACATAATTTTTTTTATTGCAATTTCTAATTTCTAATTAATATAATTATTAGCAATTATAACAATGATAAAAGGGCATGTTAACATGCAAAATAATGCCAATCCCATTATTTCAATTGAGACATTGAAATTAAAAACATTATACTATAACAACCTTCACTGTGAATTCATGGATTGATCTTGCTGTGACTTGTTGTGATTGGGAACCACCCATTATTTCTCTTTACCTTTTTCTTCAAGATGCAAATAACAATTTTCCTTAGCCTTGATTTCAATGCCAAAACTTTGTTCTTTCTCTTATTTATTTAATCTCAACTCTTCAATGTGATTCAATGATTTGGCTGCACAGCTTTTGAATCCGTTTGATTAAACTAATAAAACCAAACAACTATACAATTTTTTTTTTTTTGGTTCTTAGTGTAATCGTTTTCTTACACGATTACAACTAAGATGTTTCTTCGTTATTGAAAGCATGTTTGTTTAAGTAATTTTCCTTGTTAAGTCACACCCTGGAATCATAACGTGGTTCTCCTGACCTTTTTAATTTTAGCTTTTTTATTGTTAAATTTTGTTAAGAATTCTAAAAAAAATCTATTTATTGATTTTAACGTGTTTCTATTTATGTTATGTGCTGATTAGTGACTATTATAGGCAAACAACGTGTGCAATGAACCAATTTATAGAAGCATAGATGAAGAGGATGTAAATTACTCAACTAAAAAAAGAAAAGAAATGTATAGGAAAAATAGGAGACCGAAGTAATTTCAACAATTCTTGTGATTAGTTAAATTTTTTAAAATAATTAATTTATATTTGGAGCATTAACTTGAAATAATCAATTTTGTATGACTTGTATGAAAATGTTGCTTTTGTATAATAAATTACTAGAAAGGTCTAAAACGGTTTATTACTTTATTTATATTATTTAATACATAAGATAGTTGGCATTGATAAAAGTACCATAATATATAGCCTTCCTTTTTCCATTATCAAGACCATTATAACTTCTGCTTAATATGATATCATTGTTGGTTCTTTACTCCCCCTTCAGGTAGCTAAACTAAAATATCTTCAAAAGTTGTTTATAATCATAAGCTCTTGTACTTTCTAAATTAGTAAATTACATTGGAAAACATAGTACTTTTAACCGTCTCATTCTTCTTCTAACTATCACACGTTTTCTTGAACATTATAAAATATGACAAAGAAGGTACCCTTAAGTTAAGGATAATTCAGTTGTTGTAATTAAGAATATTTTATATGAAATGGGATGGGCTGTAAAACCTTTTTTGTTTGGTAAATCTGGGCTAACCAAAGTGATGGGACGGGCTGTTAAACCTTTCTTGTTTGGTAAAGTTGGGCTAACCAAAGAGATTAGTTATGTAGATGGGCCTTTTAAACCTTTTTTGTCTCTTTAATAAAAAACTACACTATCCTAAAACTCGTGAAATGAGATCTAAAAAAATGAATGATTAAAATAGTTGTTTTTAATATTATACAGAAAAAAATGTAATATATTATTTTTTAACTTCAATAAACAATAAAATTAAAATGATTATTTAATATCTTAATAACTTAAAAAGGTGGAGAATAAAATTATGAATAATTTTCTTATTGATGTTATAGCAGTTGTCATTTTCATATATTAAATTAATCATTTGAGATTTATTTGATATATGTTGGATCAATATATTTAATTAAACTAAATTATATATATTGCTGTGGAATAAATAAATAGAAAAGATAAAAAAAAATGTTGTATCAATATGTGTAATAATTTCTGTTATTAATTATTTTAATGTTAGAGTCACTTTTATTTAAATTAAGTATATTTTTTTATTAGTCATGATTATTATTATGAATATAATTAAATATGTATGAATAAAAAGAATCAATTATTTTAGTAAATAATAATATAATTTTTTTAAGATTATATAACATATATTAATGTTATTTTTCGATAAATACATATAATATGTAGTATGTAATAATATAATGAATATAAAGTAATGAGTTAGTTAGTAAAAAAATGTTTATTTTAATTTAAAAATAAAATTGACAGTATGTTTTTATGAAAAAATACTAAAATGTTATATTCTTATTAAGTAATATCTAGATTATAAATTGTTGAGTAAAATTTCTTAAAATTTGACTATGTTTAAAATGTCACTGAAGAAGAATATTTATTCACGACATAAGTTAAACTTTTCTTAATTCTGTCGGATTATTAGTTTATACAGTAGTAAAAACCACTGAAAATAGACATCAAATAAATATAATCGGAATAATACAATAATAGTAGAAATTTTTAAAGACATATTTTGTATTTTTGTAAAAAGGTGGTCATTGTCATCAATAGCATCTTAATTTAAATCTGTTTCCAGCAACGTTAGATCTGTATTTCAACAAAAAACACTTATTCAATAGACCTACGGTGAGAATTAAAAAAAAAAGTGTTAACTTATGTGAAGAGTCAAACGTTTAGTGTGATTGGATATCTGTGAGGCAACAGTCAATTGTAAATCTTTTGTAAGTTACAGAATATTTAGAGTATTTTTTGATTTGACCTTGTTAATAAACTGAATATAGTTGATAAAAGACCCTAAAATTAGAAAAAAGTTAAACAATAATTCGACGGTGGACTTCATAACTATTTTCACTCACATAGTCCCTCTTCCATAATTTCGTAATTGATAAAAAGTGTGACACAACCCTCTCTAAAATATACGTATATATACAAAAGATTTATACCTACGACTCTATGTATCTGTTTGATGGACATAT
>NC_029773.3:88437987-88461519 GCF_000817695.3 Arachis duranensis | reverse complement strand
GTTTAGAATTTTATTTTGAAATTCTTGAACACGTTTTTTTTTTTTTAAATTTAACTTCTAACGATATTTAATTTGTTAAATTTATTTTCGTATGAAGATTATAAATAATTAAAGAGAATGAAACTTTATCAACTGACATAATCATGTTTTAAGAAAAACAGGGTATCGTTTTTTTATTTTTTGGGATCTACATCATATTGTTAATATTATTAGCACTGTTCAGAAAATCTTATTTTAGTATAAATGTTGATCCCTTCACTATTACAGTTTACTAAGTCCACTATATATAGATGTGTATGTGTATATTAATAAATATACGTATCCCTATGCATTTGATTATATACACGGATAACGTCATATAATATGTACATTTAGGTAGCGTTTGGTGGAGAGACAAAGACAGAAAGATTGAGACTGAGAGACAGAGACTGAGAGACAAATCTCAGTATTCTGTTTGGTGTAAAATGGGAGACAGAAATTGAAATAAGAATGAAACTCTAATTTAATTTGCACAAAGGGTAAAATTGGAATTAATTAATTGAAATGAAAGTATTTAAGGTATAAAATGTTATTAAAGTTTCTGTCTCCATCTCTAAAAATTTCAGTCCTCTGTGTCCCTACTTTTTGGAGGTACTGAAATACTGAAATTTTGGAGACAGAGACAGAAATTTTAGTACCAGTCTCTGAACTAACAAACACAATACTGAATCTCAGTCTCTCAGTCTCTGTCTCAGTACCTGAAAACAAACGCTACCTTAAAGTATATGAAATGGATATACATATAATTGGCAAGAGTCGGAGATATAGCCGATACGGGAAGCATGTTGATTAAGGATTTGAAATAAATTTGCGATGTCATTCGTTACTAATCCCACATCTAGTCCGAAGTAACAGGCGCCGAACCCTAAGTCCCTACAACATCAACGTTTCATCATAGTTGGATTGAAGTAGAGGAATCCTATTGATCGGTTAAAGCTGTGTTGGTAACCAATCTGGTATGACAGAGTTAAGATATATAATTTACCACTGAAATACTACAAGAAACATTGTTAAAATTGACGGCCAAATCGACGGCTAGGCCGTCGATAATATTAAAAATCGACGGTAAAATAGACGATGGAGGTGGTCGCTATTAGGCTTGTTGATTTTTCAAAATTTTAGTAAAATCGACGACTTGCCTATCCGTCGATAATAATTTAATAAAATCGAAAATATTTTTGTCTATAATATGAATTTGAGAATTTTATCTTCTTACTAAAATCGACAATGTTGCCGTCGATATTATTATATAAAATCGACGGCTTTTTTTTGTCGATATTTGACTCAATAAAATCGACAATATTTTCGTCTATAATATGAGTTTATAAATTTTACCTGCTTAATAAAATCGACAGCCTTTTTGTCGATATTTAATTCAATAAAATTGACATAATAGCCGTCGATTTAATTTTTTAGATGCAGACAAATTCTTTGCCTGTATTTTATTTTGTTTGTCTATTTTAAATTTTAAAAACGACATTATAGCCATCGATTTTAATAGCTATATATTTTTAATTATTTTTTTATTTAAGAAATAATAAGCAAATAAACTTTTAAATATAAAAATAAAATTTATACAAAATATTAAAATAACAAGACAAATAAACTTTTAAATATAAAAATAAAATTTTAAATATAAACTTTTAGATAACAAGGCAAAATACATCTATTTTCTCGTCTACTATGCCATGGAGCAAGTATTCTAGAGCAAGGTATCTGTGTCACCCATACCTAAGTTATTATGAGGCTACAAAAATTGATTAAATATAGATTATAGAGGATTAATTTATTTATTTCTTAATGTTACAAACCCAAATGTCCCTTCAAATCTTGTAACACGGTGATTCCAATTCTCTGGTAGCCATTTTGCTAGCCCAAAATCACAAATCTGAAACAAAAACATAAAATTCAAATACATGGAAAGAGACAAGTTTCATAATTTCATAGCTAACAAAAACCAAGAATCTTCCAAAAAGAATATTTGTCTTTAGTGTCTTTTGAATCACAGAATTCAAAGTAAGATATAGTTGTATAGTGTACATACCTGAGGCTTAAAGTCATCAGTGAGTAAGATATTTGCAGCTTTTATATTTCTATGGATAATTCTTCTTTGACAACCTTCATGAAGATATAATATTCCCTCTGCTGTTCCTAATGCAATTCTCTGCCTAATAGACCACGGAAGCTTCTCCTTGAACCCTAATAACAATCACAAGAAATTAGAAGCACATGAAAATTTTGAAAAGGTTAAACAATTAATCCTGCATTACCATAAAGAACTGAAGCTAGGCTTCTTTTTTCAGACAATTCAAGAACCAGATGCATTCCACCTTCCACACCATAACCAGCCAATTTAGCAGTGTTGGTGTGGCTTACATGAGCCATGATTCCAAGTTCTGATAAAAAGTCACCTATAGTTTCATCAGCTGTTCCTCTTGTTAGTCTTTTAACTGCTACTAACTGATGATTTAGCAAACACCCTTTGTAAACCTCAGCATAACCACCCTTCCCAATCAAATTCTTTGCACGAAAACAATGTACAATGCATTATTATAACAAAGTAAACTTGAACATAATACTAGTTTTAGATGTTTATGCATTTTGCACAGAACAATTATAATAGTGCAGACTGCAGTACAAAAAGCTAAAATCATAAAATTTTACAACCTTTGAAAAACTAAAGTCACATTGTCATAAGTAACAAAATGTAGCATGAAACTGAAAATTTAAAACCAAATATGTAATAACTAAATACTGACCCAAAAAGTAAATATTCTGAAAGCTAGATATTGAGCTAACAGCCCAACTCTTGAGATTCACTTCCAATTCATCCCCTGGTGTTTTTAAATCATTTGTAACTGCATCTATAGTAGGCTCTGGGAATTGCCCATTAATCAAGATCCCCTACAAAATTGAAAGAAAGAAATCAAGAACTGCAATGAGCTAAACTTGTTCATATCAAAACACTATATTTGGACAAAATAGTAGAGCCTGTAAACTGAATTTTGTCATTAGGTTTTAGGACAAAATAGAAAACCTTGTGTTTCCTTAGGAATCAGAGTTATGAGAACACTAGCTTTCTTTAGAAAGCTTCATGAATCAGATCCTGATATGCACTATATTGGGAGGCAATGGCTTGAGAACAAATTCCTGCAGTGTGAACCAAACTACCATGATTGTATAGTTAGTCATGTTCTCCAAGTGATCAATGCACAACAGCAAACAGTTCCCAGCAGAGTCAACTACACATTTTCCAACCAAAACAAAAGAGAATGAGATTGGAAAAGAAGCCAGCAGAAAAAATTACAATTGAAGTTCCGTTGCTTCATCCTGATTGGCAAAATAGAGGTCTATATTGCCGCCAGACTCCAATAACTTCGTAAGTGGTGGCTTAAATTTCCTCACCATCTTGTCAAAAAAAAGAAGTATTAAAAAACAGTTAGCTTCATTAATTTTTTCATGGAAGAGAATAATAAAAGAAGAAGAAAAACAAATTGTGGTGGTTAGTACCTCAAAACTGGCCAAATCCAAAGAAACAAGAAGACCTTCCTGTTTGGCCAAAGAGGTTGCTGCTTGAATAACTTCCACATTGAGAATTGCATACTTCAAAACCAGCCACAAGTGCTACAAAAAAGAAATAAATGTGATTGCTTCTTTATAATACAGAGACATTTTAGGAAACCTGTGTAGAGAATCTTGAGAAACTTCGATACATTTGGAAATGTCTTCAATAGCTGAGAAGTTTCAGAAATAAATATATGAAAAGGATTGATCACATTTAATAAAAAATCATGCCTTGTAAGAAGACACTGATGTAACAAATAATTTTAGTAGAAGAACCTCGGGTATCTTCTTTTCTTCTACAAAAGCAATTGAGATCTCTGCATGGCATATAATAAATTCCACTGCTCCAGCACCTGAGCATACACATACATATGAATGCTAATAAAAGTCAAACTTTGAAAAATAAAGATTAAAATACTAATACAGAAGATATTCTTGGTATGAAAAGAACCTAGGAACAAAAGTGATAAACACTAAGGCTTCTGATATAGTATATCTATTATCAACGAGATTCTGTGTTCTTTAAACTTGGGACAATGAACAAAAGTTATAAACTCCACTGCAAGAGATGATTCTTCCCTAAGAATAATAAAATAACTAAATAATCATTTCTAAGCTTTTCAAGAAAAAGCGTTGCAAGACATTGAAGTTCTTTACAGATTTCTTCAGCATAAAATGAGGTTACATATAGTTGATCATTGAATCTAATTTAATAAAAAATCAGAGAACTAACACCGAAAATAGATAAGAATCCTATAAATCCATGTCAGTCATGAAGAAAGAATACAAAATTGCAGGATAACACAGAAAAATGAACAAAAGTAGTGATAACACCCGCAATGCCTTTCTTCCTTCATCAATCTTTGAATTGAAGACCTATATCATTGAGAAAAGTAGTGAATCATCTACAAATGCTGAGCAAATTTTTTATTGATGAAAAAAAATCAATTGAAGAACGAAAGAGAGAGAGAGTAACCGATTTTGATTGAGCACGGTCAATTGAAGGCAGCAGCAACAACAGCACAGAGAGACGAAGTGATTGATGAAATGTGATGAATTGATTATGCTAACTAGGTTTCAGTGATGCGATTGTTATTAACAAACGCAAATTCAGAATTTCATTATGAAAATAGTAGATACAACAACTGCAATAATAAGTATAATAATCAGAGAAACTGAGAGGAACTTACATGAACAGGATGGCGCGGCGGCAGGCTCGGCGGAGGAGGAGAAGAAGAAGAAGAAGCTCTGCTCTCCGACGGAGGACGGCGGGTTTTCTCAATCGTCCGAGAAGAAGAAGCTCTACTGATCTGCTCTCTGCCTCTCTCCGTGACGGTGACTCCGTCTCTGGTCTCTACTCTCAAGCGTTGGAGAAGAAGAAGCAGCAGCAGCTTCACTCTGAATTTTGAGTCTCTGGAGGTTTGGGGTTAATGTTTGGGAAATTGATTGAAACGAAGGACGCGGGCATAAAATTTTTTGTTGATAAAAATTGACGGCAAGTTCGTCGATTATAGTTAAAACAAAAATTAACGTACCAACCGTCAATTTTATATAATAAATTAACATTTTCGACAATGTTTAAATATTTTGGTTACCAAGCGCGGCAATGAAGATAACCGGGGCAAATTTTTCCTTTGAACAACGCCTTGGTTTTCTTGTTCATCAAGGCTCTGAGTTACTTTATTTGATCCCGATGGAATCACCAGCATTTGAGTCAGTATTACCATGAAGGGGATATGAATCTGCAAACGAGATATTTTCTGGATCTTCTTTTATTGTCAGAAAGGTTGTTCTATTTTTATCAACCATAGTCGAGAGCAGCTAGGGTTTCAGTTTCGTTTTGCTGAGTCGCATACCACTATTAAGTATTAACCATAGAAAGAAGAAGATAAGAGAGAAGGAATGACGGAGGAACAGAAAGAGGTGCGATACGTGTGTTTCAAGACGCTAGACAAGGTTTATGGAATCCACGTCTGCGAAGAAAATAATGAGAAGCAGAAGCAGTTAACGTGCAAGGAGATGGACTTAATCCCTAAACCGTCTCTGTTGTACGGCAAGATTGTGTCAGACTACGTAAAAATTAAGGGGGATTATTATTTCATCGAGTTCGATCCGATGATGCCTACTCAAGAATCTTCGGATTCGTTCTGGGTTCTGCGCTCGTCCACATATGACTGGCAATCTCTACCGTCTCCTCCCGACTTGGGCCTCGATGTTCGTGATGTATTTGAAACAAATCATTTTGTGTTTGGTGAAAAAATATATTTTCAAACCATTTATATGACAGATGAGGCGTATACGGCATTTAAGAGCAAAACTCCCTCACCCAATGTTGGAGAGTTTGAAAGCGTGCTCTTCTATTCCTTTGATCCATTCTTGGGAGATGGGACATGGACTATACAGGGGGGAGCTGATGCATTCATAGAATCTTTCAGTTTTATTACTGTTCAGGGCAGACGGCGCTTCCACTGTCCCATTAAACTGCCTCTTCCAGGTATCATTATCGGCAATTTCAATCATAATGACTTAAATTCGTTTGTTTGTTTCTCTAATTTATTTATCCTTTTCATATGGTGGATCAAGAGTTATTTTTCTCAGCATAAACATACTACAATCGATATGGAATTGAATTGAATTAAAATTTTTATCTGCTTGGCTGGGATAGTTTGTTAAAGTACACAATTTGATTGAATTGAGTTTTGTTAGATCATTAAGGATATTTGTAATCACAATAGCAGTAATTGAATTGAAATATGGTCATTATGTTTTTTGTTGCAGTCCTCGAGGATTATAGTCTTCATCTCTCTACTTCTCACATTGAAAAATTCGATTATTTTGGTGAATGGGAAAATGGGTATAAAGCAACTTTATATGCCTTACTTGTGAATGAAAGAGGTGTTTGATTTGTTCAGCCAATCGAGGGTTGTTTTGAGGGCATCCAACCTGTATTTTCTGTTGCATGTCCGGCTCTCGTCTACCTTCGTAACAACTTGGTTTGTGTCATGTTAATTGGCTTTGCAGATGAGCATCATAAATCTAAATGTCCATTGATTTATGTATCTGTATTTCAATTATCTATCATGAAGGATACTATTGATATGGATTACATTAACAGTTCTGCTCCTCAAAAAGTTCAAAATTTCTTAACTGTTAATGTAAAGAGTAGACATGTCTATTCTATAGTAGATGATTTCAGAGCTCTTTTAAGAAGGGATGATTTGTACCCATTTATAGATGAAATTAAAGAATTTTCTTGGATGGAGTCAAAGGATCCTCTTTCTACTGAGTCAAAGATGCCAAAGCTCTTCTAGAGTTATTTCCATTTTAACATACTTCTTTTATTAATGTTTTGTTTAGGTTTTCTTGGATGTATTTATGGTTTAAGAATTAAGAAGACATGTTACTTCTAACTGTATTTTGTGGATTTAGAAATTCACACTGAAAGAATTGGGTTGAATTTTTGAAAGAATTCCTTTGTAATTCAATTCTCACAACAATTGTTCAATTTGGGATGAATGTGATGTTATTAATAGTATTTTTAATTTCTTTTACACTAAGAATACAAGATGCAGGATTAAGATGGACACAAATAATATTATTGCATCTAAGTTAGAACCCATATTTAATTAGATTAAGAGAGAAAATTAAAAAGTATACCATACATGTGAATAGTGAACTAAGATCTTTGTTTTTTCTTCTGATGATGATAGATATGTAGAGTATTAAGCTATCCAATTCAGTAGCCAGTATTATAACTATAGAAACAGAGATCATTAACCTGATCGGTATTTTCTTTTATCCGGTTTCAGTGACAATCTCTCTAGTACATAGCAACACAAGAAAATAATAAATCGAAACGATGCCAATGATAATTTGATATAAAACAACTTCATTTATCAAGTATGATTATATTTATAAGCAATTTATTTTATCAAACCAATTTCTACATGCACAATAATTTGAATATCAGGTACTCATATTATGCAATTCAAAACAACAAAAATAAATGTAATTAAACAACTTGCATAAATATAGTGCAAAACTCCTACTAATTTTCGGAAGCATATCTACATAAGAAGAATATAATTTTTATTGTTCGGGGTCCAAAAAGAAAAAACAAAAACTAGCTATGATCAAAGGCTAGACTGATTAACAGAAACTTCATAACCATGAAAAAATCAATTAAAAAATAAGAAGAGGGAAGAGAATGAGAATTTGATGCAATAAGTGGAAGAGAAGGGGAGCAAAGAGCAAAAGACAACCATGATTTAGATTTTTTTTATTGTGTAATAATATTGGAATTTTGATGTATAATATTTATATTTTGTTTAAAACTTCAAGTATGCTAGCAGTAATGAATTGGTTTCCTCCAAATGCAAATTGGATTGTAAGCTGGCTTAACTCAAAGCATAATAGAGTAGCTTAATTAAAAGACAAAATTGGCTATGCTATGTTTTGTGACTTTGTTTTAGTAACTTTTTTGTTACCGTTGTATGACTGATAAATTTAAACATCAATACATGCATAGTTTTACAGTTGATTAACATAATTTGTTTGTTTGTTCTTGAATTCTTGTTTATGACAGGGACACAGGGTTCTCAACAACTGTTGCCCTCTGTTGCATGGAAACCTGAGATCGTTAGATATCAATATCCTTGTCTTAGTCCGATTCTTGGCGAGGAATAAAAAAAACACAAAATGAGTGGTTAAATTTGAACCAGTTTGCCAATGTTGACTTCACAGCTCAAAGGCCTATGCTTGTTGATTCCCAAGGTGTGCATGCTGCTCATTGAAGTGTTATATAGTTTCGCCGATTGTTTCTGTGTACTATTAGAACCTAGAATATTTATGAGGTACATGAGTTAGTATTCTTCTATTTTCTTTCTAGTTGTCTCATGGCAAATATGGAAGCTTTGGCTAGTTTTCCCAATTGAGTTCAAATTCTTGTAATATCCTCTTATTCTTAGTTATAGTAAATTTTTCTCTTCCGTATTTTGGTATGTGGATGTAGGATTGTACTTCATTTTAGGTTGAACAATGTAATCATTACTTTTTATGAAGAAATATTGTAGTTACAAGAAAGGTTATGTTATTTCGACATGCTGATCAAGGCACCAATGACCTACTTCAACTCTCAGAAGGGTGATCAGAGGTTCGCTTAGAGTATAAGCTCCAAGGACTTGTGGGTTAAGGCACCGGCATTAAGAAGGCATGACCATGAGGTTTGACTGTTGGTGTTTACCCGGTTACAAAAGCTTCTACACTATGTTTGTCTTCTTTAGAATTCAATTAGCTGATAAATTTTTTTTGACTGCATTTGATGCTGAGATAAATGTAATTTATTCTGATAAAGTCTATTTTGCTTAATTTCGTTCATCTTTTGTTGCAGCAACATTCCCAAACACAATTATTTTCAGCTTCCACATTGATGAGTGTCAACAACTGTTTACACCTCTTAGTTATCAAATCAGCGATACCCTGAAGCCTTTGCTAGATGTTTTTCAAGACCCTGCTCTAAGTTCAAAGATACAAGTTCATCTAGATGGTCAAGTTACATTTTTGGGTTCCGCAATTGAGATGAAAGATTTTCTTTCTCTAGTTGCTGAGTCATACTTTTCACAAATCTCATATGTGGGAGAGAAACAGTCTATTCTTGTTCCACACTTCAGTAGATATAATTTTGTTGATTTAGCTTCAACTGCATGCTTGAAATTCTGATTGTTTCTAGAAAAAAAAGGACTACTTATGTTACCAAAAGCATACTATTTTGTAGTTGCACTTGAATGTGTCAACTGTGTTTGTAACATACTACTAATCATTATTTAATGAACCTTCTTTTGAGTAGATTTTTCAGTTTGTATCAAGGAACAGACTTTACTGAAATTTCTCTATGGACAGGTTGATCATGAACATGTATGAAGCAGAAATCAGAAGTCATTCCTCCACAATGGAGATTCATTCTACAATAACTGTTCTTTTAAGAATGTATTCAAAACATGATTTCTTTGACAGTTGAACCTTCTCCTGATTTTTGCTCAATGTTACTCTGAGAAAATTAATTTTTTCCATCTTTCATAGCATTTAAAATGTGTTTTTTCTAACTCTGCTGTTTAAAGATGAACCACTTATTATGTGTAGCTTTCACTTGTGTTACCAAATCAAAAAAGAACAAAAGAAATTGCATAATCTTTCTTATGTAATGGCTAATGTAATATCTTGGTAACGAAATGTATTAAGTTAATGCTTTTCTCTTGATTTACAGTCCTGAGAGAGTTAAAGCCAAGCCATTGAAGAAAAAGAACAAGAAAGTTGTGACCGAGAGGAATCTCTACAAGAAGAATTACTTACACGCGTGTGAGAGTCTTCTATCCTTGATGGTTGACAAGAGACAGCACCGGAAAACAGCAATTCTCTCGCTCAAGAAATCCTGCCCCGAACTTCCACACCTTCTGTTGGCATTGCTGTACTGGCCGTGCTGTCCTGCTTTCTGCGGTCTGTAAACTCGCGTGTGGGAGAGTTCCCTTTTGCACATCTAAGCTCTTAAACACTGGATTTGGATTCGGGCTAGTTTGGCTTTCTTGGGCAGTAAGCAAGCTAAGGGATACAATCATCAACATAAGCAAGAATGCAGGGAAGTTAGGACTAAAAGATGAGGGAGCAATTCAAAAGGTGGATAAGAGTGTAAAAGAAGTTTACTTTCGAGTTGTGGCGTACTGAGGCTTGCTTGAGTACTACTTCCAATTGCGTGGTTGCGAGAAAGTTTGAAGAAACACTGAATTTGTTGGATGTATATGGGCCATGGCTTTTGGTGAACTAATAGCAAAGCTGAGCAATCTTGGTTACTTTCAAGCACTGAGATTGTGAATGTTTTTGGCTTGATCAGCACTTAGGCTATGGTTATTGCATAGATTCAGTTATTCAAGCTACGAATGTAGTAATTGTTTGAAATTGTGGCAGCAAAAAAAAAGTGTAGTGTGCCATATGAAATTTTAAATTTTACATGCAAAGAAACTCTTATCAGTGAGAGAGTTAGGAAGCAGAAAAAGATACATAATACTAATAGGTATGAGTAAGTTTTGTCTCTCTTATTTTTGTTATTTTCTTTAATATGTGCTTCTATGATTAAAAGTTTAAGCTTAACTATTAATGCTGGAAAAAGAAGGTACAAAGAAATGTGAAATTAGAAAATGATCGGGCTGTTATTTATATAAATAAATAAATTTCTAATTAATCATTTGAGAGAAATATTAAGTGAGTAATATTTATAGATATATATATCTGTTTTGTGTTATGGGTCAGTTTTAAGATTTGGTTTAAATGTTATTTCTAATCCAAGAATATTTCAGGTACTCTGGCCTCTAAAAAGAAGAGTTTAGATTACATCTTGGAAATCTATGTCAAATATATGATATTAAAATTCTAATTCTTATACTACTTAAACTCTTATTGATTTAGTATTGGAGAAAGTTTAAAGAATAATCGCGAACTAAGTATTTTGTATATGAAATAATACTAATAGATTTTTTTTCCCTTTAAAAATATTTTTCTTTATCATTTTTTGTTATTTTTTTTTTTAAGTAAAGAGAGCTCAATACAACATAGTAGAGCAATAAAAGTAGTTAGAAGCAACATCGAAAGTAAAAAAACCACAACCCCTAGTCATCTTCGGCATAGCCATCAACAACTAAAGGGCTCCCCACCCATCCATTCTTCCGGATACGTAAACGATCTGTTGATAATTTCCACCGCACTTGAGGCCTGATTTCGGAAAAAGCCTGCCAGTCCTTTCCAGCCAGACTGTCCAAATAATAGTAAAGAATCCAATAAACCACCTTTTCCTATCCACCTTTCTTGGTGATGTATTCGTCCAGCTTTTAAAGTGGTGCTTTAGTGTATCTGGAAAGCTCCACCGCCGTCTAAAGACAACCTGCCAAATGATCTCACAATCAAAAAACAAATAAAAATTAATTTTCACAGATTTACAGCATAGCACACACAAATTGTCATTCGGATCAATAATCCATAATCTACACAGTCTATCCTTGATATTTCATAGATTTTTTATTTTATTATAAGGCAATTAAGTTGACAATTATCAAATTTAGACCACAATAATTAGTTTGACTAAATACCGATCAATCAAATTAGTCTAATTTGATTTTTTATCTGTGCTTGTATTTAAATTGGTCGGATTTTGTCAAATTTAGAAAAACTTTTTTCATATTACATGTATTTTTTAATATTACATAATTAATTTAATTATATTTTTATATATTGAATTAATTAATTTTGATTTAAATATTTCAATGAATGACATGCTGATTGAATCATTGAGCTAGTGAATCTGTTTTTTTTTTTTTCAGATAATCGACTGTCGAATCGATTTTAATAATTATGACTAAAATTTCATAAATTTCACTTAAAAAAATGAGATCAATTTAACACAAAGTATCATTTTGAAAAAAAAAAAAATCTAATTCAATATCCAACTTTTCTTTTCATACTTCAAGTTGGGGGATTGTCACATTTGTCTAGATCTATGTTTGGATTTAAGAGGATAAGAAAGAAAAATTAAGCAAAGCACAAAATCGTGGATGCATTGGCATCAGAAAAACCGTGCAACCAACCCCACACACGCACTATACCTCGTTTTCTTTCTCTTCACTTCCACTCATTGCATCAAATTCTCTTTTCCCTTTACTTCTTCTCAAGCACCCAAATTTTTGTTTTCAATTTCTTCCCCTTTTCTCTTTTGTGTAATCCAATAAAGTAAGAAACTTTCCCAAACACAAACCCACCACTGTGCCACCTTCGTTTTTCTGTTTTTCTCTTCACTTTCTCAGCTGCAAAAAAACCCTTTTTTGTGATTTTCTCTACGATCGCCGCATTATTTCCTCATTGCAATTCAAATCATTTTCTAATTTAATTTTCCGATTGGTTTGGTTCTGGAGTTTCTGCTAATCAGTCTAGCCTTTGATCATAGCTAGTTTTTTTTTTTTTTTTGAAAAAGTAGAAAGCTTCGATGACGATGATTCCATGGGGTGGAATCAGTTGCTGTTTGAGTGCAGCTGCTCTATACCTCCTTGGCAGAAGCAGTGGCAGGTAACTGATTTTCTCACTATTTGTGTTTTTCCCCCTTAATTTTAATCCAAACTTAGACCTAAGCTATAAACATTCGTGCATTGGAATGATAATAAATGGCATTCTTATAACATATATATAGTTTTATTTTATTTTTTAATTTTAATTTTTGTGCAGGGATGCTGAGCTTCTTAAATCTGTAACAAGGGTCAATCAATTGAAGGAGCTGGGTATGTTTGCTTTTCCTTTTTGGACCCCTGACACTGAAAGTTCAATTCTTCTTATGTAGATATGCAATTAATTGCATTTATTTTTGTTGTTTTGAAGTATATGATATGAGTAACTGATATTCAAATTGTTGTGCATGCAGAGATTGTTTGTTTCTTTGATTATTTTATAAAATAAATTGTGTATAAATATAATCATGCTTGATAAATGAAGTTTTGTGTTATATCAATGGCATTGTTTCAGATTTATTGTTGTCTTGTATTGCTATGCACTAGAGAGATTGTCACTGAAACTGGGTAAAAGAAAATACTGATCAGATTAATGATTAATCTCTGTTTCCACAGTGATAATGCTGGCTACTGAATTGGATAGTTTAATTCGGTATAAAATTGTTTTTGTTACTTGTGTCATCTTTCTTAACCTAGATTAGTTTTCCTAATTGTAGCTTCTAGGGATTTTGGTTTTGCATATGGCTGGAAAGCAGTTGTTGCTGGCTAGATTGAACATTGGCCTTGTATGGCTTCTTTGTTCATCATCCATTTTCTTGTTGTGTTCACGCCATTTTTGCTGAGCTTTTTTGTTGCAACATGCAAATTTTTATTGTCACCATTTCAGTAATGACATTTTGTTGTATGCTTCAGACATTATCTATGATATTGGTGTCTGTGATATCACATTTATCATTAATTTACTCTTTAGAATACTTGTTTCTTTTAGTAAGTTACCTGTAATGATACTTCGTAATTAGTGATGCAATATGTGCTCTTGTGATTTGTGACCTTGCTTCGGATTTCTTCGCTTTCCAGCACAACTGTTAGATGCGGAAATCTTACCCTTGGTTGTTAGCATTTCTGGGAGAGTCAGCTCTGAAACCCCAATTCACTGTGAGTTCAGTGGTTTAAGAGGAGTAATAGTTGAAGAAACGGTAAGTAGACACAATATTGTGAAGCATCATTGATTACTTTTCTATAGGAATTTTCCTTTCTCATTCAGCCCTTTGCAATTAACATGGAACCCGTTTTGCAATTTTCATTTTAGGCAGAGCAACATTTTCTTAAACACAATGATGCTGGTTCATGGATACAAGATTCTGCTTTAATGCTATCCATGAGTAAAGAAGTTCCTTGGTATCTGGTGAGCAGTTTTCTCTGTTCCTCTAGTGTATTTTGATTTATTTCTTCCTTTATGTATTATATAACTATTAGTACCGGCTATTGAGTTCTCTCTTCTCTTCTCTTCTCTTCTCTTCTTTCCTCAATGCCCAATGGCCAAAGTGGTGATAACTATGAAATGAAAGAAAAAAGTTAGAATGTTTGTGTTCACTTGAAGCAAGTATTTATATACTTCCCTTCATTTTCATGTATTAGGATGATGGAAGTGACCGCGTGCATGTGGTAGGAGCCCGTGGTGCCACAGGATTTGTATTACCTGTTGCAAGTGAGGCATTTGAAGAGTCCGGTAGGTCACTTGTACGTGGTACATTGGATTATCTCCAAGGTCTCAAGGTATGTCTTTGTTCATCCATCAAATCCCTTTTGTGCCCCTTTATCTCAAAAGTATTTGAAATTGGAACAAAAGTGAAACACTGAGATACCCTTTTTCTACTCAGATGCTTGGGGTCAAGAGAATCGAACGGGTACTTCCAGTTGGGACTTCCTTGACTGTCGTTGGTGAGGTAATCCAATTGATTTCAATAGTATGGCTATTTACCTCAGAAGAGTCTTCTATGTTAGTTTATCATTATAACTAGGATTAGTAGTGTTACAGAGTAGCTGGGAATTGCACAACTTATAACAGGAGTAACTTCGTCTGCTATTTTCTGGAGCAATCATTTAATAAGCATGTTCTTATTTGATATAGATTGATGACCTGAATATTTATAGTGTGACACCATGAATTGAAGTGACATCAACATGTTTTAAGTTATCAAACTCAGACCTTAGTTAGTCATTGTTGTATGAAAATATATGCTCCAAGGGAAAAAGGGACTGTAAATTGTATTGTTATTTGAGATGTTTCTTTCTGTGTTCAATTTATCATCTCTCATGGCATTTTTGTTTCCATTAAAAACTGATCTGATGCTCGAGTTGGATCCTTATTTACTAATGCCATGCTTATTGTTACTTGGGGTGCCTCCCTATAGTTCTTACATTTTATTGCTCACTTAATAATTTGTAAACTGTATGATCAGGCTGCTAAAGATGACATTGGGACTATTCGAATTCAGCGACCCCACAAAGGGCCATTTTATGTCTCTCCCAAAACACTTGATCAGCTCATCGCAAATCTGGGGAAATGGGCAAGGTTGTTTTACATATTTCTACATCCTTATTGTGTCTTTTTTTATAGCAGAGATTGACTAGAATTTTGTTATTAGATGGTATAAATATGCGTCTATGGGCTTGACACTATTTGGTGCTTACCTAATAGCTAAGCATGCTATTCGGTTCATCTTGGAAAGACGGCGTCGTTGTGAACTGCAAAAAAGGTACACATCACTGGTGATTCTTCTCATTAATAGTGAAAAACTGAATACCATGAATGAAAGGTTCGTGAATTAGGAAGAGTTATTACAGAGTTATTGCAATGAGCAAGTGTTCATTCTTGAAGTGTGCCCTATGTAGAATTACACACCAATCTTTGGTCAACATTCCCATGCATCTCTATGTCCTATTCTTAATTAGGTGAGTTAACATACTAAATTCCTGTCTATGAAGGGTTCTTGCGGCCGCTGCTAAGAGACAAGGACAAGATAATGAAGGTAAATTACTACGATTCTCTGATGTATATGTTTTGAAATGGCTGTTTTCTATTGGTTATGATGAACACGTGATTTGTTTTCTTAGGTGAAAAAGCTGACACCTCACTAGACGGCATGAAAAGGGACCGTTCAATGCCAGACTTGTGTGTAATATGCCTGGAGCACGAATATAATGCTGTCTTCGTACCGTAAGCCCTTGATACTATGTTATTTGTTGCTTGATGTGTTGTGTTTACAAACTAACATATGAAGCAGTAGCACTGAGAATGACAAACGTCTTTTAATTCTGAAGGGGAAAAAGAAAAGGCCTTTTCTAAGCCTATAAAATTGAATTTTCTAGTTAGTTTGATATTCTAATCAAATTCCCTAATTGTTGTGGTAAAATGTCAGATGTGGGCATATGTGCTGCTGTACTACCTGTTCTTCACACTTAAACAATTGTCCTCTTTGCCGGCGGCGGATCGAACAAGTAGTGAAGACTTTTCGTCATTGAGTGTTGAGTATATACACGGCAGCGCCGAACTGAATAACGCAACACGGGACATGGAAATCTTGCAACAACCCTGTTATTGTTGAGCTTAGGACTATATGAAACTTTTTGCACCTTTTTCACGAGTCTTTTTCACAGTATTGCTTTGCCCAGGAGCAATTCTGAAACAAAACTGCCCTGAATGAAATATGGAGATGGTGATTTGCTGATTGATGCTTTATGCTTCCAAAAATGTACATATCTATCGTCATCAGAAGAAGAAAAAGGGTTGTAACTTGTATGTTTACTGCAATATATTGTATATTGCCGTTTTATTTTATGATGTTTTCTACATTGGTTACTACTAACATGTATGATATATTCTCGTGAGACATATAATAATGTTTACATATATGTACTTGATATAGGTTCATCATCTTTTTGCATAATTGTCAGTATCAAATCGGTGATCAAACCGATCAGATTATTAGTTCACTTGTTCAATCGGTGAACCGATCAGATTATTAGTTCACTTGTTCAATCGGTGAGTCACTGGTTGAATCGATTGATTCGGTCTTATGTAAATAAAAAATATAAAATAATAAAAAAATTTAAACCTAAAATTTAAAATATATATTTTTACTAACATTTTAAGAATAATCAAGTCATTCTAAAACAATATGAAATAGGAATATTAAGTATTTTATTATTTTTATTATATCATAAGTTATTTTAATTTGTTTTTATATTAAAATAACTATTATTTTCAATAATTTTATTAATTAATTTATATCTATATAATATATATTATTAGGTAAATTCTACTCTACACTTCCTATAATAACATGTACATTACTCTCTGTGACATGTCACTCTTTAATTGGTGGTTTAATTAGGTTAAATTATTGATAATTAAATTATAACCCAAAATGGGTAATTGTATAATTTACTAAACTATTAAAAACCCAATTTTGATTTCTTCTCGAAATCATGCTCCCAACAAATGAATCCTTACTTTTCAATTGATGATGTTATATCAAAGGCATGACGGAGTATCAGTGTCATTCTCCCAGAATTGCCCTTCAATTGAAACCATCACTTGCTCTCTGTTTCCTAATTGAAATTGAAGAATTTGAAGAATATATTGACGCAGTACAACCATTGGTGATCTGCAACGGTTAAGAATTCATCAAGGCGAGTTTATCCGTGGGGCTTTAATTATAAAATTGTCCTACTTTAATTAAGATATTAATTCTTATTGAACTAAATTAACTCAAACTAAAACTAAACATTCAATTAAAATGTGCTACGGAGATAATTTATATGTTGATTTAGAAGAGATTGAATAGAACTTACTATATTATTATATACTACAAATATTTATTAAAATAATAATATTAACAGATATCATATATAAAAGAATAAGTAAATATATAACTAAAATTAAAATAAATTAAGTAAAAATAAACTATTTAAAAAAATATATCTATATATATTATAATTTACATATTATTAACAAGAAGTAAGACAGTTTGATGGCTGTTCATGCATGCCTCTCTCTTTGAGGTGAGCGAACCCTATTTCAAGTTTAGAAGCGCGCATGTTGGAGCACAGTACACTTGCAGATCAAGCGGTTCGGTCACCATTGTCTCTTTTTAACAATTATTTTATAAATTAGGAAGAGTATTATTTTAAAAAGAAAAGTAGCGTTAATGCACTGAGAATATATTTTACAGTTACTCAATTATCCAATAAAAAATTTCAAGAATTGTCAACATAATTTATTTTTAAGAAATTCCTTATCATGACATGGAAACTTTTAAAAGATAAAAACTGTAATAAAAAACGGGGTCTTATGTCTAAATTGTGTCTCAACATAAATGACATATATGTAGTAACATATATCAAAATATCTGTATCTTAACAAACAAATAGTAGATATATAGTTATATACTATTTTATCACTTTTTTATTTTTAATATTGGATTAATAATGATATTTTTTTAAATTGTGATTAACTGTGATATTTTTCTAAAATGTAGGATGATTTAATGAATGGAGTACAAATCGGACCGTCTGATTTTAAAAGGTACAGAAATTGAACCGTCTGATTTTTAGGTACACAAATTGGACCATTCGATTTCTGTATTCGAATCGCCCGATTTGTGTTAAAAAAATTAAAAAAATTTAGAGTATACAAATCGGACCATCCAATTTGTACAGGTACAGAAATCGGACCGTCCGATCTGTGTTTAAAAAAAATTAAAAAATTTGAGGTACAGAAATCGGACCCTCCGATTTGTGTACTTTCACAAATTTAAAAAACACCAAAAATTACAATATTAAAATATATCACCACTTTTACTTTCATAACAAAAAAAATTAATCCCATTTTATTTATATCTCTAATAAATATGGAGCAAAATGGCCACCCTCAATAAAGTAAATAAATTACTATTCCACTTATGTAAAACTTTTATCACGTTTTTTGCTAGTGTTTTGGACTTCCATTTAAAGTTTACGAAAATGCAATGTAAGACAATATAAATATAAATGTTTTTTTATTTATTTTTAGTATTTTTTTATAATTTTAGTTAAAAAAAAATAGAAAATAAAATTTTATAAAAACCTATAAAAACTCTACTATTTTCTCTCACGTTAATCTACTCACCTCCAACAATTACAGATTTCTCTTTCACTGTCAGGCTCTCTCTGCCTCCCCACCGTCGACAAGAATCGTTTCTCTTTCGTGAACCATATGTGTTACCGAAATCGCCGTTGCAGTTAGAATTAAACTTGAGCTCAATCCTTAAGACAGCAGCGTCGATTTTGGAGTTAAACTTGAACATGGTGATAAGATTTTCCTCCTTTAGTTGTTATTTATATCTTTAGTTAGTATTTGGTAATATGGATGATGAGCGCTGACCCAATCGTTGATGCTACAGAGCAATGTTCTGGGATATTAGGAGAAATCAAGAAACATGAAACCACAGTTGTTGAGTTGGATGGATATTGCGGGTAACTGACACTGTTGCAGTGTTGCACATAGATCCATATAAAGTGGTTACTGGGTCCTCATGATGAGTATGTCAATGTATGGGAATGTGACACCGGTGTTCATGTAAATTTCTTGTTTTGCTATACTAATGAGAAAGAAGTTCCTTGAAGAGATTGTAAACTACACACTTGATCTTAGTCAAAAAGAGTCTTTGAATAATTACAAAAATATAAAAAAAAATTCATTTAATATGAAAAAAAACATCCTAATACTTAACAAAAAATATTCAGTTATATTTTAGCAAAAATAATTAAATATTTATAAAATTTAAAAAATATATAAAATTCTTAAAGAAATAGAGATATTCATATTTGCAGTATAAAAAAATTTGAAAAATATATAAAAAAACATCCATTTAGTATGAAAAAGAAACATTCTGATACTTAGCAAAAGAAACATCCATATATATTAACTCGAAAAGATTTTGAATTCACCCAAAAGTATTTGATTGATTTTTTACTAATACTCTTTTGGTCCTAGCATTGTTCTTAAGTATATAATCAAAATTTAGTAAATTGGATTTGTATTTAAAGTATTTACTCACACTTAGCTTTACCAAAATATGTATATAATATATATATACCAAACACAGCAAAGGACAACACCGAAAATCATGTAGCAAAACTCCTCCAGTGAAAGCTCATGGATTCAGCAGGTATATTCTTGAAAGCACAGCTCAACACTTAGTTGATAATTAATATAATATACAACACGAGATAATTAAAGAAACTTAAAAAAAAAAAAACACTTTCTTGAACAGTCGTACACTTGCTTTTCTACTTTTCATACAAGGGTAGAAGTTGAAAAACTTGACGAAGTAGGTAGCATGCAAGATAACATTAATTACAATCATTTGACGAAGGATTCAACTACTTCTTGTTTGCTTTCTTCTTCATGAATAGTGTCACAAAATGCTTTGCCCTTTGTCTCTGGCAAACACACTAAAAACAAGCCACTACACCCAATTGCCAAACCAAAAACACCATAACATAGAAACTTGTTCCCTCTACCAATTGCCACCAGCATTGGACACAGTGTTCCACCCAACACACCAGCTTGTCTCACCAATGACAATGCTGAGTTCCTCACACAAGTTGGGAACAACTCTGTCCCATAAATCACTAACACATCATAAGCAGTGCAAGCACATATGAATGACACCAACTCAAACACAATTTGAACCCCCACAACTTCAATTGTTGATACAACACTTGAAATCCCACTAAGTGTTGTGAGAGTTAGTATCACACTTCTCCTATTGAACTTGTCAATTAGCATGAATGCTAGAAAAGCAGATGGAATTTCAGACAATGCATTAAACGTGACACTTAAATAAATGTTGAATGACAATAATTCAAGACCTAATGGCATGCCAAAGTACACCAACCCAATCCCTAAACCCATTGCAATAATCACCACTAGTCTTCTTGATGACCATTTCTTTTGCAACATGATCTTGAGTGAAGAATACAAACCAAAATTGTTGAAAGTTTCTACCTTTTGAGGCATGATTGCTGAGATAGCTTCGTCGAAGTAACTAACATTACTCAACGATGTGATGCTTTTCAACGCATCAATGGCTTCTTCTTTCTTCCCTCTAACAATAACCACCTATCAGTATAGAGTATATGATGGCTGGAATGGAAGTGAACAGATACAGATTCCGCCATGAAAATCCTCTGTTCATGTAAGCCATTGCTGGTAGAGTTATGAATCCGAGACTGAACAAGAAGAAGCCGAAGATACCGACTTGGCCGCGGCATTTTCTTGAAACGAGCTCGGAAGCTTAAAACAACTTGGAAGAGTTGCTTCCAATTGAGTTCTCCGATGCATTCTTCAACTACTGAGTTGATTGAGGTGATTTGTTCATCGTTTTCATCATCTTGAAGTTGGATGAATGAGAGTGAACTTGATGAGTAAGAGAGAAGAAAAGGAGTTGAACCAACCATATTGCAACCGTGATTTCTATGGAAGAATCAATTAAGCATATATATAGTGTATAGAATTTGAAACCTAATGCCAGGAAAAAAAATATGAACTTGCCTTATAGACATGATTTTAATATGTTTGATTAAAGTATTATTTAATAATTTATAACTAAATATACATTTTACTTTGGAAAATAAATTCTTTTAATATGGGGTTTTTGAATATGATTTTTTATCATACAATATTTTTTTATATTTTTTTCTACTTAAAGAATTTAATTTATAGTGAAGTTCTTCACTTTATGATATAAATTGGGAGTAAAGATTAAAGAAATAGTAATTTCCATACAATTCACATGAAAATATTTATTGTTAGTTCAACGTTAATACATGTTATTTAGTAGATTCAAATAAAAAAAAATATTCAATTTATCTTTTGTGAGAAGTTATTAATTAGTTTTTCGTTCAACTTAATTTGGCGAAGCTAAATATTTTTTTTGTTGATTCGATTCATGCCACATATGAATATTTGAATTTATATTATATTTTCATGTAATGATAATTTTATGGATAATTTTGTGAGTTCCTGCCTGTATAGTCTTCATGTCATGAACCAAAAATGATTAAGGAGAGCCACGAGCTAGTTTGTATAATGGTATTGATATATAGAAGCTTCTATAGCAATAATGATATTTGTCAGAAGAGAGTTGGTGGTAATCAAGTTGAAGTAATATATCGAATTATTCTTGAAAAATATAAAAGTACTCAAAATATTGTGAGAGCTAGTCAATTGCTAATTTGAGCCAAAGATTGCCTTTATATATAACAATGCATGAATTCATCTTTCATTTATTAAATGTGTCTAACAATAATAAGTGTATATATACTTAATTTAGTTATCTAATATTTAATTTTTGTTGTGACATGCCTATAGAATTTTTGAAAGATTTAACTGATATATATTGAGTGTGTGAACATAAAATCATAGTAATTATACACTTAAAAGTCTGTTTAGAAAGTAGCAAAAGTTATTTTTTTTAGACTATGAAAAGTCATAATTTGTATGTTTAACATCATTTTAAAAAAAACTTTTAACTTTTCAAAAAATTAATTTTCAGCTTTTCGAAAAAGTAGAAATACATGACTTCTCTACTTCTCGATAAGTCATTCTACCACTTCCTTATAAAAAATTAATTTCAAAACAAAAAAATTTACTTTCTTTCTTGACTCTGTGAAAAATACTGACCTTTCACCACCATTTTCACACAAGGTCTGCTAGAAGCATTGATCTTCCACCATCATTCCACCATTATTCTCACGCAATGTTCCAAACCTCACCATTTTGACGTAATGATTCATCTGATGGAAGTATTAATCTTCCACCACTATTTTTATATATTCCTTCTAAGTATTTTTTTTATCATCTTATCACTCTATTTTTTATTATTAAATTTGTATTTAACTGGTATGAAATTTCAAATTTAATTTTATTTTTTCACATGTGATTTTATAACTTACTATTATTTTTATAGTTAATTATAGTAAGTTCTTGACCTCAATAAAGAAAAAGAGAGTTCTAATAAGAGTAAAATAAAAAATAGCAACAAAATATACATTGACACACATTTTATATTTATTTTTTATTTTTATCTACTATATCATACACAATAATAGTGATTAGATTATGTAAAATCAATATTTAATATTAGAAAGTATTTGTTATCATCGTTATTTTAATATTCATTCTCTTCTGTAAAAAAATATATTTTTTGAGTTATTTATTCAAACGCTACAACTTTAAAATAAGTACTTTTATAACTAAAAATTTAAACACAAAATAACTTATTTATAAGGTGTTATTAATAAAAGTTCTTATACTTTAAGTTCTTTTTCTAAAAAAATTTATTTAAATTATTTACTCAAACTGAGTCTTAAAAAAAAATAATAACTTCTCTTATTTCTTTTTTATAATTAAAAAAATAATAAGTGGCCGGACCAACATCAAGTATAAATCCTACGAAAAGATAATTCAGCATAAACGACATATATATTATTCTCTAATCTGACAAGCTAATAATTAATATTTATTATTATTTAATGCCTAATAAATTATTATATATAAGATGAAATTTAAATTCTTATCTTTTGACTTAATCATTCGATTAATCCAACCTAGTTATGTTTATCTTTTTATTTTCTATTGCAAAATATTAAAGTTAGAAACATAAATAAAATAAAACCTTAAAAGTAATGCTATCCCTACATTGCTTAGAATTTTAGCCCGTTCCTACTCATCATTTCTTGCTTTTTTATCTTTCCCACATAAATAAATTATCTATACAATTTACATCCATATAGAAATATTATTGCCCGCAAGGCCGCAATTAAAGGGATAAAGAAATGT
>NC_029773.3:88430487-88432987 GCF_000817695.3 Arachis duranensis | reverse complement strand
GTTCCTTGCGTTTGTGTCCCTCTGACCACTGTCTCATTTCCCCTTCTTCTGTTTACGTTCTTCAAATATTGACCTGTGGATTCTAAGCTCAGCCATCCATTCACTTTTGATGTCTTCAATTTTCACCCCTTTTTTTTCTTATTTTTCATTTTGTGTTGAAAATATATAATTTACAAAATTTTTTATTCGAATACAGTTGTCATTTACATAAAATTAATAATTTAAATATTTAATTAAATTATTATCTAATAATTATTAATAATCAACCTCACATAAAAAAATCACAATATATAAATTTTAACTTATTTAATATTTACAATCAAATCACATTTTATAATAGACCTTTTTATATAAATAAAATAAAATAATCAAATTACTAGAATTTTCTAAATCAAAACTAGTTATACATGTCATATTTAATATTATATAAATCATGTTATTTAAGTTTGTATATAACTATGTAAATTCTCAGCTTCTTTTTCACATCAATCGTCCATATTTTTTATATAAATAGTAATAGATTACTACGATTTATGACCATGCACCCTCATCACTAAAATAGGTTGAGGTTGATTCTACAGTACATCTTCCAAAGCTTCCACGTCTTTTGTCTATTTCGAAGTCAGAAATTTATGCATTTAAGCAATCATGCACAACTAGTTATATCATAGAGTGAGGATATAAAGTATAAACTGAGTTTCATAAACACAATTTTTGACGATAACTAAACCACTCATAACCATCAACTCAAAGTCAATACACCACTAATAGCAAACAAAACATACAACCATACTACCATAGCCTTAATCCGAACTAGAAAAGGCATTGTGTTCAGCCAGTCAAATTCTTCAGGTCCTCCAATGTAAAAGTGTTGAGCCAACCAAATGCCAACTTAGGATCATCTCGCATCAAATGCACAAAAGTTTGCCTGTTAACGATCTTTGTAAGAACTCTGCAGGCAATGATGTATAAAGTAGTTCCTTTCTCGAGACTAGGCACACTATCAAGTAACGACAGCTATCCAAATTCAAATTACATTCAAAACCAGTGGCAGTATTATTTGCTTTTGCCTTAACTGCTTTACCAGAATGCTTCTTAGCTTTCCTCAGTCTCTTTCTTTTCTTCGGAACACTATTTGAAGGACCAGGCTCTGCATTATGTGAATGATAAGTTTCTTTATTAGCAACACTAGCCCTTAATTCAAGATTATCCTCATTCTCTCCAAGAGGCTCCACATTAGCAATGCCAACAACATCACCATCCCCTTCATGGGAAGCCCTTAATTCAGGATTATCCTCATTCTCTTCACTAAGTTCCACATTATGCGTATCATAAGTTTTGTCAATAGCAACATCACTGCCAGAGACACCCTCATCAAAAGCCCTTAATTCAGGATTATTCTCATTCTCTTCCCTAATTATTTTGTGCCTCAGAAGCCACCGTAAGAGCCTCATCAGGGTATTCTATACAAATATTTTGCTCAGAAATCTCAAATACATAGCATGTTCCACGAGCCTTCACATGATCCAAAAAAAATTTGTAATGGGGATCCTCATCAGTACCGCCATTACTTAACATCCAATCATTTTTTGTCACCATTTATAATATATGCTATGCTTGAATCTTATCTCTTAACTACTATTTTTGAATTTGTGCAACCATATAATAGTAGGACACACCTTTTTCCTTAGACGGCTTTTTCTTGCGGTCTCTCTGTTTTCAGGCAAACGTCTCAAAGTCTGATAGCAAAAGTAATATAGAAAAAAAAATGTAAAAGAAGTTAACATAGCTTCAATAATGCAGAAACTATATTATAAAATATAATAGAGAAGGAGATATAGATACAAAAAAAAGGTTTATGGAGAAATAATAATCTATGCTTTCATATTCAAACACCTTTGCATCAAGTGGTTTCTCTGATGTGGAACCAGCTCCCTTCCTCTGCAACTCAAGGGAAAAAAAATAAAAATTATTTGAAACAGATTCATTATTGCAGAATAAAGAAGAAAAAAAAACTTATTTGAAACAAAAATTTATTTTTGCTAAAAAAAATCAGTGTAGAATTCGGGGCTAGAAAATCAGAACAAAAATGTTTCCATAGCAGAAGCTTCTTGGTATAAAAGAGGGAGGGAAATGAATACAAGTTTAGAACATGTTTTAGGTAGCTAAGTTATTAAAGGGTGCTTCAATTTTTTTTTCAATCCCAAATGAAAAAGAAAAGAAAAATATTGATTATATTTTCTCACAGAATTTCTAGGAAGAGTTTCTGAATGCTGATCAAGTCCCTTAGACCATTTCTCTTGAGGCATGCAATAATCAATATGATAAGGGTAGCAGCAAAAGGGATCATTTTCAGCAATTGTTTTTTGTAGTAAACTTGGTAGGACACTGGGTTTAAAATGAGAAAACTTTTATAAGTACTGAAAGGATTCTTCCTTTTGTTTGTTTGTTTGTCAGTAAAATATGTTCTGTGATGAACTTCCTTGAGATTTTGGGATAT
>NC_029773.3:88417379-88422889 GCF_000817695.3 Arachis duranensis | reverse complement strand
CAATTATTATTCACACTAATATAATAATAGACGTTGTTAACGTATTTATAAATTACCAAAAATGCACTCGAATTATTTTGTTGCTAACAAAAATATATTCAAATTTTGTTATCGATAAAAATATCTTTAAATAATTTAGAAATGCGACAAAAATATTCAATATTAAATATGTATTTCTCAAAAAATATTTTAGAACTTGAATTTTGATGCGATTTTTTACAAATATCATTAGAAAATTGAGATATTTTTATTCTTAAAATTTGTTGATTTTTCGCTAACTACATTTTTTTGTGATTTTTTAAAAGTATTATTGGTTGTTGACAAAAAAAATTACAAACAAATATATATTTAATTAATGAAAAATTACTAAATTTTAAGAATAAAAATATTTTATTTTTCTAATTTTTTTAAAAAATCTTATTAAAATTTAATTTTTAAAATATTTTTTGATAATACATATTTAATATTAGACATTTTATCGTATTTTAAAATTATTTAAAAATATTTTTTATTAACAAAAATTTGAATACATTTTTACCAACAACAAAATTATTCAAATGCAATTTTTTTATGGTGTACCCTTTTAAATTGTCAGGGACCCCGGATAAATATTCACTCATTATTATTTGGTTACTGTTTATTGTTTCTTATTATTGTGGACAGCGGACAGGAAATGAGGCCTGTAAATGTGCACCACATGGGCAAATAAAAACAAAATGATTATTGAAAATAAAGGGCCCTTAATGCTAGTAGCCTAGTAGCTAGGACTGAATTGAAGGTTTCATACTTTCATTATATTGGATCATCCTACACCAAATGAATCGTGTATATATATATAGGTTATTAAAAATATAATTAGAAAGTATTAAATTGAAAAATAAATTGCAATAGTAATTTACAAAATGAAAAGAGATTTGTATATATATTCATGAAGATTAATTTTAAACATAAATGTTTGCTAAATAAGCAAGTTCTGACTGTTTTTTTTTTTTGTCTTTCTAGTATTACTTGTTTTAAATTATTAGTTGTCATGTAGTTAGTGGCGCGTCATTAAATCTAATCAATTATGTAAGATTTGATTAATTTGACATGTAACCTACTACTCTACTATAGATATTAATTTCCAAGTAGTTGAATGATAATTATAAATTGAGATGGAACATAACCAAAAATCATAAATAGATTAGATGTTATATATAATACATAAAAACAAGAGCAGCTATCTACTAGGACTATAAATTGATGAGCAAATATCATAACTAGATTATTAACGATGATTAGAGATAATATTAACATAACATGGGGTTTTACTTTGAAGTTATTATGTAATAAAAAAGAAAGAAAGAAAATATCGGATGCAGAATTATTGTTGATCAATAAGCTAGTGTAAGAAGAAAGAGATAAAAAAAATATTTTGTATGTTTATAACCAATTTTTTCTTAATTTTTTAATTTCCTTACTCTAGAACCTTGTGTATGTGATAAATAATTATGTGAAGTAAAACAATTTTATTTTTATTTTATTTTTTTGTATGAAAAAGCATAAATTAAAATTGTAAAACAGGAAAGAAAATTACATCGCATCAATTACCATGCATATTACTTCAATGAATCCAACCACAATTTATTAAGTCTCACTATATCCAACTAAGCTCTTACATACATAAATAATATATAGTTAATTAGATAGATATATATACATGATGAAAATAACATTATTTCTTAATAATAACATAATAACAAACCTCATTAATTATTACATAATTATTGTTTTAACACAATTTTATACTTCTCCTATTTGCTTTCTTCTTCTTCTTCTTCATCCATGGTATCACAAAATGCTTTGTCCTTTGTCTCTGGCAAACACAAACCAAACAAGCCAAGAAACCCTATTGCCAACCCTAAAATCCCATAACATAGAAACTTATTATTATGCTCTCTACCAGCTCCTACTAACATTGGACTAATTGTACCACCCAATGCCACAGCTTGTCTCAACAAAGATAATGCACAATTTCTCACACAAGTTGGGAACAACTCACTCCCAAATATTATAAGAACATTATAAGCAGTGTAAGCACAAAAGAAAGACACCAATTCGAACACAAGTTGCAACGAAATTGTAAAATTCGTCACTTCAATGCTAGCCAAAACACTTGAAATCCCACTTAGTGTAGTGAGAAATAGTAGCATGCTTTTCCTATTGAACTTGTGTATGAATATGAAAGTGAGGATTGTAGATGGTATCTCTAACAATGCATTAAATGTGACACTTAAATAAAGATTGAATGATAACATTCCAACTCCTAGTGGCATACCATAATAGACTAATCCAATTCCTAAACCCATGGCTACAATCACCATTATCCTTCTAGAAGACCATCTATTTTGCATTAAGATCTTGAAAGTTGAGTATAGATCAACTTTCATAGTTTCTTCCTTAAGGGGCATGATGTTGGAGATAGCCAAATCCAAGTAATCACTTTGAGTAGTGAGTGATAATGATGTGATACTTTTCAATACTTTAATAGCTTCTTCTTTCCTTCCTCTAATGAGAAGCCATCTTGGAGATTCATGAAGAAATAAATAGACTAATATGCAATATAAAATGCCCGGAAGAGAAGTAACTATATAGAAATTTCTCCACGAAGAACCTTTATTTAAGTAAGCTATTGGTGGCAAGGTTAAGAACCCTAAAGTACACACTAGAAAACCAAAGACACCTACCTGACCGCGCCATCTTTTGGAGACTAATTCGGAGGCAAGAACAAGTGTGGTGGTTCCAAGGGTGGAACGGCCAAATCCACAAACGAATTTGAGTGCAGAATAGATCCAAATATTTGTAGAGAAGGAAGCAAGGAAGGAAGAGAAGGACATTAAAAGACATGAGTAGAATATCATGTTCTTGCGACCGAGCGAGGCGTCGGCTAGAGTGGCCAAAACAATGCCTCCAATTAAGCAACCGGTGAAAAACATGGAAGCTGGAAGTCCTGTAATGATTGTATTTACACATTCTAGATCCCATTCTGATATTATAGAGACTTGTTTAGATTCGTCCCATGCCCATAAATCCTTTGAGAGCTCGCAAATGCTAGCTCTCTTGGCAGTCATGGTAGTTGATTCGCAAGAATTGTTACTTGCGAATCGACTACCAGTCTGGTTGGCGCAATGCCAAGACGGTTGTGCATCGGTGAAGATGGTGATGAATGTTTGTTGGCCATCAAAGAACCAAGCAAAGGAGACTAGAAAAACTTGAAGGAGTTGAGTCCAATTGAGTTCTCCAATGCACTCTTCAACTATGGAGCTAATTGTAGAGATTTGTTCATCATCTTGATGTGGTTGTTGTGCAAGTGAGTTAGATGAATTAGACTGGGAAAGAAGTTGGGTTGATGAATCAACCATAATTACAATCACTGTATGTTTACTAGCTAATAATTAATTAGTTGTGTGCAGCAACCATAGCTCGTATGATATAAGCCAAAAGCTTAGGAACTATTCATCTATTATTGAAAAAGGAACTTAATTTTACACCACATTTTCTATATCTTGATGATAATGTGTCTAAAAATATCAACATTAATGTTTGTAATATCGTCAATCGATCAATCAATCATATTTTGTTCAAAATTAATATTGAAAGACTCTAACTCAATATTGTATTTAATAATTAGATATTAGAATTAAAATTTTAAAGGCCAATACCAAAAAAAGAATCTTATGGCAGTGTTTTTTTAGAAATTAGGACTGAAATTTAGTATTATGTCTGAAATTTTTAAAAATACAGACTAAAACTATAATAATATTTCTTTTTAAAAATAATTTATTTAAATTTTTAAATTCTAAATCTACTCCATAATATTTATATTTATTAATCTCAATCTCAATTTTTCTTCTAAGTTTTAGTGTCTAGACATTACTGTATTACATTTATTTATACTGCTTTCATGATGTATGTGAAGATTCATAGCCCAGTAAGAGCCCAATAAGGCCCAAAATTGAAACGCCTGAGTCCAGTGTGTCCGATTACTGATAAAAAAAAGAATCGTTACCAAAAACAGAAAAAAGAAGAAACAGCTGTGAATCTTTCCAGAACGATGAATTGAAAAATCTAGGCCAGTCAAGTCACGTGCTCCTAGTAAACAATCGTCGTCATCATCATGAATCATAATCATTCGCTCAAAAGTCAAAAGCATACATAAACACTTGCCACTCTCTCTTTGATAGTTTCTGAAAGATAGAGTCAAGTTAGCTTTTTAATTAACTTTCTATTCATGTCGTTAATTAACTGTTAGCATTGTTAAATATTAAGTGACAACTGACATGTTCTAAACGAAAGGACTAGCTACTACTCTTACTAGCTTAAGAAATTGTGTATCACTCTAAAAGTTACATTTTTAATTTGGTTTATTATAAAATAATTTTGCATTATTAATTAAAGGTGTCAAAATACAGTAGTTGGTAACTTTTTTTTTTCTTTTTAATTTGAAGATTGTATCTAATACATGATCTTTTTCTAAAAAGATTCTTTAGGGTAATGTTATTTTTTCTGGAGAAAGAATAAAAACTAACTACGAGTATCTCGAATTTAAACTATAAATTATAAAGTAAATTGCTTAATAATTATTAATTAGTTAATTTTTTTATTAAAATTATAAATCTTCTAAGATATTTAAAAAATATATATTTATTTATTTTTTTTATATATTCAATATATTAAAAACAAAAAAAAATTAATTTTTATAATAATTCATATAAATTTTTTTTTATAATATATTTAACCTATATTATTAGAGCATAACGGCTGGCAATTCATATCCGACTCGTGGATACCCAACCCGGTCCAATCCGTTCGAGTTGCTGCGAGTAGGGTAAGGTACGGGTTTAGGGTACGGATATACCTACAACCTCTCTTATGTAATGACTTACAATAAGTGAACAACCACTAAACTAGTTAGTTAATTTAGTAATTTAGAGTATTAGTTTGTTATTTTGTATGTTATTAATATGTATGAAATTCGACATGATTGAATTTTATATTTACTTTGAAAAAAATTGATATATCTGCGGGTAGGGTAGGGTAGAATAGGGTTTAAAACTTTAGGGTGCGGATAGGGTTAGAGTTGAGTGATTCTCAACCCGCAGATATGATAGGGTAGAATTTTAATTGAATTTTCAACTCGCGAGTAAGGTTAGGGTAGGGTCCAAACCCTACCCTACCCTACCCATTGCCAGTCCTAAGCATAAGTTAGCGAAACGTTTTTTATAAATGAAAAAGGGGTTTGAATTTTGAAAAAGAGCACTGGGCGCACGTTAGCCAACTTCACCGAGAGTTTTGATGAGAGCCCATAACTGTGTCCGTGCGCATCTTAGCTTCCACCTCATCTCACCTAACTAACTTTCTCTTCTCTCTCTCTCTCTCTCTCTCTCTGCAAAAGTTGTAAAAAAAACGAAACCACTTGTGTGTGACTGTGTTGTGTTCCAAAAAATCTCTCTTCTAAGTTCTAACTCTCT
>NC_029773.3:88416882-88417169 GCF_000817695.3 Arachis duranensis | reverse complement strand
CACTCATTTGACACCGCCGGCTTCTGTTGGAAATGGCTCCCAGCCGGAGAAAGGGAGTTAGCAAGGCGTCCGCCGCCGCTGCCGCTCGCCGCCAATGGAAGGTGGGCGATCTCGTCCTCGCAAAGGTTAAAGGCTTCCCTGCGTGGCCTGCCACGGTGTGTATCTATCTCATTTCCTTTTTTTTCCCGATTTTTTTGTCAATATTTTTTATTTAATTGAATTTTATGTTGAAGCTGTCATTGGATTGCGTGATGCTGAACTTTCTCTTGGGGGGTTTGGATCTTTTT
>NC_029773.3:88386946-88416811 GCF_000817695.3 Arachis duranensis | reverse complement strand
GGACTTTGGGGTTGGATTCCAGCTGGAAAAAGTTCATTTGTGGCCATGATTTTAGCTTAAACTTGCCTTATTGTAACTAGATTTCATTATTTACTGCACAACTCAAATGGGATCCTTATGCTTTTAAAATCTTAAATTGTGTTCTTGATTGTTTGGATTAATGAATGTTTTGAGTGTCGGTGTTTGATCCATGTAGCTGGCCTTATTGTTTTTAATTAGCTGATTTATTACTTTCTATGGAGAGGCTACCTCCTTTTTAAGTGAGTGATGGCAATGAGAATTGTTGAAACCAGAAAGCATATGGCATATGCTGAACCAGCATGTACCTTTGGTTTGTCCCATCTTTTGTGTCATAGGAAGAATGAACAGTTTTCTAAGAATATGAAAAATGAGGCTTTAGGTAGATTAAATTTTGGTGTTTGATCAATGTAGCTGACCTTGTTTAGTTGGAAAAAGCTTCACTGTTGTTGTTAATTAGTTTGTTTATTACTTCCGGGAGCACTGCCTTCTTTTTGGACAATAATGGCGATTGAGAATGGTAGAAACTATAAACCATGGGCAGAAACAACCGTAGTCTTGACTGTCCCAACCTCTGCTTCATCCTCGGGTAAAAGAACAGGAATAATTAGTACTATTTAAGTAAGAAAGAGAAAAGTGGGGTTTTGGGTACACAAAATAAAGAATTCGCTAACTCTTCGAGTTCCATTAATATTTATTTGTTTAAGTCTATTTCTCCTTATTCAATGTAATGTGTGTTTCATTTTACTTATTGAGTTCGTTGTCGGTGGCAGGTGAGTGAGCCAGAGAAGTGGGGTTACAATGCTGATTGCAAGAAAGTACTTGTTTACTTCTTTGGAACCCAACAAATGTAAGTACTCGGACCCATGTTTATTTGATTTCTTAACACTGCTGCTAATATGCCAATTGGTGCGGGTTGTATAACTTTAGGAATCAAACCAGATATACATGCTCAACTTTCATTACCAGGCAACTTGAAGTTTTGGTTTACACACATTTATGATGTCCATAATCTTGTGATGGCTTCTCGATAAGACACTAACTAGTAAGAATTGAGTATGGTCTTCTTTTTCATGCCTCAGTGATTTGTTATTGTCAACAAAGTTGCTAGGTTGCAGTGTTATTTAATTAATACCCCTTATTTTCAAGCATTCTAAGAGCTTATGTATGCATGAATATTATGAAGCTCACATGACAAGTTGATTTCCCTTCTTGTGTGGTTGGTTTGGAGACATGCTTTCATTCAGCTAGTTTGGTGGTATGCAGTTTGGGGTAGTGGTTATAAAATTTGTAGGTAGTTTAACTTTTACACATGGTTCTGGTTACAAGTGTGTTTATAGTTGTAAAGGTCACTAGGATTATATGATATTTATGTGCATGTGTGATTATTTACAATCCATTTTATCTTATCGCTTGCTGGTTTACTTATATGCATTAAATATAGAAACATATAATGGCAAGGCTTGTTGTGTCATCCCATAATTGTTGATTACGTAGTTTCAAGCTCATACTCAACTACTCATCTATGGCTTCTTGAATATGGGTGATGGCCATGGTAGTCCATCACACATCGTGTAATGTGTAATGTGCCCACCTGGAAAAGGGGGCTAGTGGGATGTGTTGTGCCAGGATTGCGACAAAGATAGGTAATTACTTTGCAATAAAATATTATAACATACATAAAAATATTCACAAATTCAAAATAATCTCTATAATTATTTTTGTGGTAACTTTTCCTATTTTAAGCACATTTGCTCACTAAGCATACACTTTCATGGAAATTAAAAAAATTCAAATACTTGTATCACTTAGGTTTCTGTTTTAATATTAATAAATAAATAAATAAATAAATAGGTAATGACCTTGGTATTGTGCCTCACTTTTCTCCCCAATACACTTTCTCATGCCACCTCTCTCTCATACCCATACTATATATTACACATGTACACTTTATCGTGGCAACCCCTTATGGTGGATGTGGTGGTGACAATGCAAGATGGTGTGGCACGACACGTCACTGTGCAGCGGACACCAGTGCAGAAGATACCCCAATCCTTGCCGCAATTTTAGTTGCGATTATTGCCAATAGAATATTTGACGCAATGATGGAGCAATGGCTGATAAGAGCCACGATGGCATGGATGCTGGCATTGTGCGTGATAACTACTATGCCTTTTTAGTATTTGTTTTCCACTTGGTGATGGCATTAATTAGTAGTTTTCAGTTGGTTGACTTTTGGTCATCACATTTACGTGTTCTTTTTTGTCTCTTAGAAAACTCCTTTCATACTGACTACACGTAGCATTATATCATTATTTGTGCTTGGTGGTGTTCTGGGCTTGTCCATGTTGAATTTGAGATGTGTCCAGTTGTGTTGGATGTCTAAGCAGGGAGAAGGTTTTCTTGTGTGTGTGTCTTTGGATGTATGTATAACAAGCAATCCATGTTCAATTTGTGTTAGGCAGGTGGTGTGTCTGTCCTTCATATCATAGGCAATCCCTAGTGGTATACTGTACATAGATAAGAAGTGGAATGATATACTTGAGAGACAAGTCCTAATGAGGGTAATGCAATTGCCTAAAAGGACAAGTCCTAATGAGGGTAATGCAATTGCCTAAAAGGAGGACGTTTTCTGATAATCAATGTGGTTATAGATAACAAGTGGAAGGATATACTTGAGAGACAAGTCATAATGAGGATAATGCAATTGCCTGAAATAGATAGGGCCTTTTCTGATAATCAGGGTGTATATAAATCCAGAACCTCCTTGAAACTTCTCTTGCACTTGCAAATTGACCTTCTTCCTTGTCCCCTTTTACTAATATGTGTATCCCCAATTCTTGTAACAAGATTTGCTGTTTAAACTGCATGTGCTCACTTACTAATATCATTCTCCTCAGCTAGTATCACTAAGCCCGTTCCTTTTTTTCTTTCTCCTTGCATAAATCTGCTTATTGACAACTCCCCTAAGGTTGTTGAAATCGCAATCTACCTTATTGTTTAGTCTCTTCTTTATTTTGTTATGATATTTTTATTATGCAAATTTTCAGTCTTGTGTGTGTATGTATGTGTACAAAAAACATATCTGTAACTGCAACTTGCAAGTTGTATAGGTTTTGAATTGGCTTTTGTTGTATAGAGCTTTCTGCAATCCAGCTGATGTCGAGCCATTTACAGAGGAGAAAAAACAGTCTCTTATTCTCAAACGTCACGGAAAGGGTGCTGACTTTGTTCGTGCTGTACGAGAGATTGTTGATATTTATGATAGGTTGAAGAAAGAGGCTCAACTTGATGAAGCTAGGTCTGATGTTGAATTTGCTAATGCAAATGTTTCAAATTCACTTGATTCATCTGCCAAGGATCAGAATGACTCGTCCATCAGGGATCAGACAGATGCTCCTGAGTTGGCTATTAATTTATCATTGAAATCATCAAATTCCGTCACGAACAGACATGAGCTGGCTTGTGCCACTGAGAATGATTCAGCTGCAGCATTGGAGGATGGGTCTCGTGGAAATGTGGCATCCTTGGAGGATCCTACTGATAATACCGTTGCTGGAAAATCATCGAAGACTGTTACTTATTCCTCTCGAAAAAGATCTTCTGGCAACTTGCACTGTCAGGGCAATGGAGCTCAAAGTCATGCACCTTTACGAAAGTCCAGAAGCTTGTCACGGGTTCAAAACTCTGCAATACATGGCAGTGATGGTGGAAAGCATGCTGGTGATCTGTCAGCTGATGCAGATCTGAGTGCATCCACAAGAAGGAATAAATGTAGCAGGAAATCACCTGATCTTTCAAGCTGTGATGATTTTGGTTCATCTGCTCGAGTCTCAAATGATAGCATGGATGATGATTCTGAAATCCTCACAATTGATTCTGAGACATTTAGTCTGAATGAGGGCAGTACAATAGAATCAAATTTTAAACATGAAAAATCTGAGGCTACTGAATACTCAGAAGTTGGGTTGAGCAAAGGACATGTTGATACAAAGGCTGTAGTTAACAAGAAGAAAAGAAAACCAAATAGGAAAAGGGAAACCAATGATGCCGCCAAGCCGATCAGTAGAGTAGAGGAGAATGCTGGCAGTGTGCAGAATTCCAGTCAAATTTCACAAAATATTTGTGGAAATTCAGAAGAGAAATGCATTGAGCAAGATGGAGATGAACACTTGCCCCTTTTGAAACGAGCTAGAGTGAGAATGAGTAACTTATCATCTACAGAGGTAGAATTCAGCAACATTATTCGAGCTCAAGAAAAAACCTGTAAAGAAGATATTAATTCACAACAGCAGATGGTCACATCTTCAAATTGGGAGAACAGTCCTGCCGATGGAGACTCATCTGTATTAAATGGAGCTATGGATAATGTTTCTCCTTCAAAAGTATTAGTTACATGTTTTGAGACTCAGATTTGTAATCCTAAGAAGGAAGAATCACTGTGTTCTGTGGACGGTGAGGCTGCTTTACCTCCATCGAAACGCCTTCATCGGGCTTTAGAAGCCATGTCAGCTAATGTTGCTGAAGAAGGCCAAACTCATATGGAAGTGTCATCTTCCATAATAACATCTAGTGTTACATGTGTATCTTCTATTGAGAGGTTTCTGTGTATCGCCAGTAATAATCATGAAGATAATGATGTAGGATTGAAAGCTTTGGATACTTGTGGCATTGGTTCTTCCGAAATTAATGTGCATGGCATCTCAACCAGTTCAAATCCGTTGATTTCAACAGAGAATAAAGCATCATTACAAGTGGATAAGATGTTGACCAAGTTCAGGCAACATGAAATTGGGACTGATGGCAATACACCTGCTTCAGATCAAGTTGTTGATGATACAAATAATTATGTGGTTTGCCACACTGCTGAAACAGAATCCAAAAGGGAAACTTCTCCTAATCTTGATTCAAAATATCCTGAAGTTGGCAGCAACTGTGACTTGTCAAATTTATCATTACCACCACATGAAGACAAAACCCAAACGTCAAGTCACTCAAATAATGCTTCTGATGGATCAGAACATAATGGGTTGAGTCTTGATCCCATGGCATGTTCCAATGAAAAAAGTATTCCTTTACCTGAAGACAATGTTGAAGTGCTTCAGCAGAATGAGGTCGCTGTTTGTGAGGATAAAGGGTGCTTGAAGACAGCAGTTGTTCACTGCAACAAATCAAATGATGTGTAAGCGTCATCGTGGTTTTTTATAGTTCTTTTCTGTATTGTCAAACAAAAAATGGAGTAGAAATGAGGAAATTTTCAGTAGCCTTAATAGTAACTAAAAGTTTTGGCTTTGAACTTCAGTGCTATGATACTGTCACAGAATATAGTAATAGAAACTTGTGTTTTCCTCACTTAGATCATACATTGCAAGTACTTGTTGGGGTTCTTGAATGAACCATGGATGCTTCATTTCTCCCAATTTTACTTGATGTCTATCCTTTAATTTCAGGAGTGAGGCTGTGAATGAGATAACTTGTAAAGGAGCAGAAGAGGACATGAATTCTGTTTCAACATCTGATGGCTGTTTGGGTGAAAAGGGTATTTTGGACATACGTTTGAGCCCATCATTGACTGATGGGTGTGATTGCATTCCACCTGGATCACCTCCAAATATGTCAGTATGCAATGTTTCTACATCAGACAGTAGTAATATTCTTCACAATGGAAGCTGTAGTCCAGATGTACATTTACATCAGAAGCAAACAATATCTAGTCATATAGGTGTAGATAAAGATGGGTTTGTGGCAACTCAAGAATCAAGTTCTATGGGAAAGCCAACTGAAGCAGGACGTGCTGCTTTGTTGTACTTCGAAGCAACCCTTGGGACATTGACAAGGACAAAGGACAGTATTGGTCGAGCTACACGCATAGCGATTGACTGTGCAAAGTTTGGCATTGCAAATAAGGTAATATTTTTTGTTACTCCTGAAAATGTTATCATTAGGTTGTGAATACTTTATGTTGATTAATTTTACTTTTGAAGTGCCAGTTACTCTATCTTCTCAGTCTATATTAGTCTTCCATTTAACCTTGATATTTTATTTGCATCCATTTAGCCATTGCATTTGTTTCTATTGGACCAATGAGTTTGTGTAATCTGAACTATCAGATGCATATGCCTGAACCAAAGAAAAATGCAGCTTCCCTTTTTGTTTTTGGATAAAAGATTTTATAAAAAAGGGCAACCCGGTGCACAAGCGTCCCGCGTTTAACGCAGGGTCCGGGAAAGGGCCGCAACCAAGGTTGTAATGTACGCAGCCTAACCTGATAATTATATCAGTGGCTGTTTCCACGGCTTGAACCCGTGACCTTGAGGTCACGTGGAGACAACTCATCCGCTGCTCCGAGGCTCCCCTTCGGATAAAAGATTTTATACAGAGGAATAATATGAAAACCTGGGAGGACAATGCATCCTCTTTAATAAGAACAAACAAAATTTTAATGGAACATGTACAATGCAAAGCTTTCCAATATCTCAACATTTTAGTGCACACAAGAGTTGGAGAAGTTCACTTATCCAAAAACAGATGTATGGATAATTAGATAGGCTGTATGAAATGGCTTCAGCTATTAGGGAAAATGGGATATTGATGTGAAGAACATGGATAATTAGCACAATTATTGTTTCAATTAGCGGGAAACAAATCTAGATTAAGTGGCTACTAATAATATTTTCTGTTCCCTCTCCTGTAGTTGAAGTACTTCCTTGATGTATTGGCTTTAGCAGTTGGGCAAAGATGGGATTTCGGTGTGAATACTGAAAGTATGGATAGTTGGATCAACTTCATTGTTTCATATGTCCTTGTTCTTCAGTATGGTCTTTGATTACTTTGTGCCATCTCTTAAAACTTAATGAAGAGATGCAGGATGGGTCGAAGGATGAGAGAGATTTTGGTTGTGACTGTTTCTACGTTTGACTTTTGGAAATTTTAGGTAGAAATGAGAGAGCAAAGAGCATGATGTATAATGTGCAAAATAGGTTGAAAGCTTAACCAAGAAGCTGCCGCTTTTATTGTGTTGATGTAATTCTTCTGGGTGTATTCCAGGTTATGGAGATTCTTGCCCACAATCTAGAAACTGAATCAAGCCTGCATAGGAGGGTGGATTTGTTTTTTCTTGTCGACTCTATTGCACAATTTTCTCGAGGATTGAAAGGTGCATTGTTTATTGCTCTGAGTTTTCCCAAGTTTCAGAAGGAAGAAACTGATGAAACCATGTAGTTGATATTTAGTTATGTCCTATGTCTGATTTTGCAGGTGATGTTTGTGGAGTATATCCATCAGCTATCCAAGCAGTCCTTGCACGGCTCTTGTCTGCTGCTGCTCCTCCTGGAAATAGTGCACAAGAAAATCGCAGACAGTGTCTTAAGGCAAGCATTGGAGTCTCTTTATATGCCCTAATATTACATGTTTTGAGGTCATCCCGTTTCTCTTAACCATAGTTGTAACTTTGTGTAGGTTTTAAAGGTGTGGTTAGAGAGAAGAATCCTACCTGTGTCTGTTATTCGCCATCATATACGTGAACTGGACTCATATAGCAGTTCAGCTCCTGCAGGTCTATTCTCTCGACGATCATTGAGAACAGAGAGGGCCCTAGATGACCCTATTAGAGACATGGAGGGTATGCTTGTTGACGAATATGGAAGGTTTGAATCTGTTTAGCATAAAAATATTTGACTTTATTGTTTTAGCATACTTGTGAGGACTCAAGAGTATATTTACTTAAATTTCCATTTGATCTTGTAGCAACTCAAGTTTTCAGCTACCTGGATTCTGCATGCCTCGCATGCTTAAAGATGAGGAGGAAAATGAAGGGAGTGATTCTGATGGAGGGAACTTCGAGGCTGTCACACCAGAGCATAATTCTGAAGTACAGGAAATGACTTCTACAGTTGAAAAACACAGGCATATCCTGGAAGATGTTGATGGTGAGCTTCGCCACTACCGCCACCGCCACCGCCACCGCCACCTCCAATGCTACATCCTGTCTCATCTACCTTAGATCCATATGGAACAGTAGTGAATTCAAAAGTGTATACAGATTCGCAGGTATATTTTACATTTTATACATGGAATTTTACCATCTTATTTGTGGGCCACATGAAGTAATAACTAATTCGTATACATTTTCCTTTTGCACTTTGGCTCATATGCAGATGCAGATGCAGATGCAGAAAGACAACGCACCCCACTCTATGGCTCAGCCATTGGCTGCACCAAGGTGTAGCCAGCCTATAAGTGATGCAATGCAATATCAAGTCTCTGATTGTAGAGAAATACCAATGTCAGATTCTAATTGCTCCTTCAACAGTTATCCTGTACCACCCCCTGACAATTTTCGACATTCAGACAATATGCACAACAACGGATACTCTATTAGGCCTCCACAACATGTTCCATCCAATCAGTTCTCTTTCGTGCATGGCGAGCAGCATGTGAAGCACCACCACCAAAGGGATTTTCCACCACCCTCTTCATATTCTAATAGACCACACTTCATGCAGAACATGGAGAGGGATAACTTATACAATAATCATGAGAGAATGAAACAACCTCCATATGATTACCGAGAGGGATGGGATGTTCCTCCACCTTATTCTGGTAAAGACTGCGATAAATAATAGTATTTTGGTGATATTGTTTGTTTATTTATCATGATTTCTGGCTATGTGCCACGGCCTTCTACCGTCGAATTAATTGAATTTCTTGTATAGGTCCTTGTTATCACGACAAGGGGGCGCCTCCCCCGTATGGTTGTCATCCATGTGAATCAAGTAGAATACCTGGCCATGGGTGGAGATTTCCTCCCCGATCAATAAATCATAGGAACTCCATGGCTTATAAACCACCCTTTGAGGACGCTATTCCAGTGACAAACAGAGGTGTGTTCACTGTCCTTGTTTGAATATTTTGCTACAAGAAATTGTTTTTTATTCAATTCACCCCAATTTACTTTTTCATTTAACATAATTAAGGCCTAAATGTATTTAATTATTTTTGTTTCAGGTCCAGGCTTTTGGCAGCCGAGGTAATCTGAAATCACCAAGAAATCAACCCCGTCCGGTATACTTACACGGTCATCCGCAAATTGTCCTTCCTTCTTGTGATTAAAATTTCACTGCCTTTTAATTTAAGGTGTGACCTACTTTTTGGCCTGAGCTATGGCTTTGTTTATTTCCCCCATCATTCTGTACATGCAATATTCCCTTGAACTCTCAGCAGAATTTGCAATGTATATGTGAATGATCCAACTTAGATTTGTATATATATGTATTTTAGCCTCTTCTGCAGAGATAGCAGGGCAGGAACAGTCACTGTAGAGTTGTTGGAGGGTTTGTACCTACTTAGGTTGTCAAAGTCCCAAATTTTTTAGCCCCAAAAGTTCTATAATTTATTTAATGGGAGCCCTTATAGAAGTTAGATCAATATCTATATCTATAATATAATTTTCTTGTGATGTTCCTTGAAATGGTTCTCTCTGCATGATTAAAAAAAAGATAAGCTTCGCGTGGCAACACAATTATAGACTTGTATTTATTGTTTGGTTGCAAATGTTTTGTTTGATGGTCATAAATAAAACTTTCATGCTTTATGGATTGTGTTAGTGGCAGCCAACTCTTTTATCGTTGGCCCCCTTGTATTAAAACGCGTTGTCCATGAAAACGATATTGTTTATGTTACATGATGGAAATCTATTAACTTGAATGTTTACTTGTTGGGTCGTGCTACTGTGTTGAATGAAAACTTTTTTCGCACTTGCTGAGACGATGTGGCTACATTAGGGATAGACGCGTGTTGTATCACTGCGAAAAATCCTGCTGCATTCGCAGAAGTGGCAGAAACTATCAGAAGAGTTGGGAGGTGTTGGTGATTAATAATTGGTAATTCTATAATTAATTTGTTGGCCTTTTTTTTTGCTGTCTCAGAGAATTTTTGGATATATGATGTTTTGGCTTACTTTTTGTTTGGTTTGAATATTGTGTGATTGATAGAATATGATAATAAAGTCATGGATTATATATGGAGTAGGAAAAAAAATATGATACGGACCTAAATAATAATAATAATAATAATAATAATAAATATAGATATTTAATGTCAATACAAAAATTTGATTCCAAATATATATTTTTTAAATTTGTAATGTAAATAGTAACTTTTATGTTTTATTATTTTCATTATTTATATTCATACAACTAAATATTAAGTTGTTAACGATGTATATTCATATAAATATGTAAATTATTATTATAAATCCTTTTAGTAATTATATAATATTTTTTTTGTGCTTATAACGATACAATATTTATTAACTCTTTAAAATGTTACAAAATTTTAAAAAAGACCACAATGTTTTATATTTTAACAATATTTTTATTTTTGATTTTTCTAAATTTAAATCATTGTCAAAATAAAGGAAAAATTTAAAATTAAACAAAAATTTCCTTGTACAAATTCTTATTTTTTTCCGTGTATATAATTATTTTTTATGAAATTTTTATTTTTTTTCCTTATACAAATTCTTGTCTTCTATTTTTCTTATTTTTTTCGGAAAACACTTTTGTTGTTTAGGGGTCTAATTATTGAAGTAAAATAGGTTAAATTGTCTCCATACTAATAATGTTTTTTTGACATAATTATGTATAGAAATATGTTTTGAAAATTATATTTAAGCGATAAAATGAAATTGTTATTCCTTGTAAATAGCTTATCAATTTAGTTCAAAATTTAAATTAAATATTTAAATCCGTCTGAGTACCTGAGAAGATTTCTTATGATGCGGGGGGAGGTTTGGTTAAAACCGTCCTCTCTGTTTTTCTTTTGAAACCCTAAATCCAACCTTCCCCTTCTTTTTTTCATTGATAGCCAACTCACTCCTCCTGCTCTGGATAATCTTTGGCCATTCACGCTCTGTTTATCGCTCTCCCTGTCTCCCAAATTCTCATTTCCGTTTTTGTCAACCTCTATCTGGAAACCCTAACCCATCGAGCTAAGCGGAGAGATGCTGAGAGACTGAGATCTCTGTTGCGGGCTTCACATGCTCACGAAGAGCATTATCCCTGCGGCTTGCTTCAAGGCAACTGAGGAATCGCATCCCACTTCCTCGGCAACGGCGGTTGCAGTTACAAAGGTCCAATCATCATCTTTTCAAGCGTCTTCATTGTCGATTGGTAATGGCTCCCTATCCCTCGAATTCAAACCTTGTCTTCTTCCATCTTTTTATTCAATATTATGCCTATCATCTATTTCTTGATCTCTCTCTTTGATATAACTGCCTGTGTGATTAGGGTTCATGGAAAAGGATCATGGGAACAAATTATTTTGGTCTGATTTGTCAGATTCATTTAAAGATCGGTGGTAGTTCTCAAGAGGAAATCAGCCTAGGGTTCATGTCACTCTGCCTCTCTCTTATCTTGGGAAACAACAAGTTAGGTGGGAATTTTTACGGCGGCCCTGTCCTTTCTCTGTCCCCTTCCATCATGTGGTGTAGGTATGTAGTGGTTATGACTTGTTTCAGATTCTTTAATATTTGTTTACTTTGATACTCAAGTTTCCTTTCAATTAACAGGATTTGTTTTTGCCCTGTTTGGGTGTTCTTTTCTGATTCTGTTTTGAAAATTGGGTTTTTTGTTTTGATATAAGATGTTGTGTTCCAGTAACAGTAATTGTTTTTGGTCCTGTTTATCCATTCCCTTGTGATTTCCTTCTGAAAATTGGGTGGTTTTGTTTGTATTGCTGCTTGTGTGATAGATGAAACAAATGAACTATGCTTAGTGTCAACTGATTCAGAAAAGCTCTTCTCTAATCTCACCCCTGGAAGGAATGTTGGAAGATAACACTCAAAATCATCAGAATGTGGATTTTAATTGATCATAGGGAGGAGAATGAATAACATGCTTTTCTTCGGCTTCTGATAATGGATAAAGAAGTTAGTTATTATAGCTATTTTGATAGTTTTGTTGAATAAGTTTGTATAGCAAAATTTTAGTAATTTGAATTGGATAATAACTGTTCAATGCACAGATTTAATCATGCTGGTTCAGATGCTTTTTGAACTTGGCTTTAACTAAAAGTTTTATATGATGTTGACTAGAAACATAAATTGAGTTTACTACTACACATGTGTGGAGTGTAAGTGTTGATATTTCCTTATCTTATTTGTTATCAGTTTTAGTGTGTTCTTTGGGGCTTTTATTTGTATGTGAAAATTCTAAAATATCTTCAATTTCCTAACTGATTTAAGGTGCTAGAAATGACATGCTTTAAAGTTTCTCAAATAAATTTGTACTCATAAGAAGGTCTCAAATTTCTGTATAATTTGTTCTTACTTTTGGTTAATGATTTGGACCCTTTTTTCCGGGTGTGAAAATTCTGAAATTGTGTTTGACTCTGTGTTCTCGGTTTTCTTTTGTTGTTTGTAGATTTTATTCCGAGCCGAAAATGCTGGAATAATTACAATAACACCAAGTGTAGTATTTGTGAGTTCAAATCGGTTTAACAAAAACTTAGTGGCTTTGATTAGTCACTTGAATTGGATACTGCCTAATTAATGAAATGACATGCTTTCAAATTTCAGTTTTTGATATTTTCTCATTCAAAGATTTCAAGATTCTTTTTGTTCTTTGTTATAAGTTTGGGTGTATTCTTCGGATTTTTAATCTTGAGTTTGAATATGCTAAAAGCTTTTCAAAATAAGTGAACAAGTACGGTTTCAATTTGATCAATTTATGCATTCAAGTTCGAAAAACTATTGTGTTAAAACAGTGAAAAATTCTTTAAAAATCTGTATGGTGTAATTTCAACTGCTGGATTCCTTTATTTTATTCTTTGTTGTTTCTCTGATCTTTTTTTTTATTTTCTTGGGTACTTATTGTATCAATGCATATTTTGTTTTCCCTCTTTTATGAGTGATAGGCGTGATGGATGACGATTTGCTTTTGATGGTCTGCTCTGGTGTTTGCAGTGGCGGCAGTGGCGGCAGTGGCTCTACTAGGTATGACTCTTCATTCATATTATTCTGTTTTGTTATTTTAAATTTTATTTTTCACCTTTGTGGCTTGATACGGTTCAATTTCAATTGCTGCCTTCCTCATTTTGTATGTTGAGAAGTCGTTACCTGTTTCCTTACTACTGTTTTTTTTTCTTTTTTTATGTTTTTCTGACGTTATTTGTCACAACCAAATTGAGTGTCAAATTCACCTTTGTGCCCTTTTTTTGTCTTGAGAGTCAAACTTACCTTTGTGCCTTATTTATATATAAGTGTACAACACTCGAGTTTTATTTGGAAGCTATTTAAAATACTTTTTTATTTTTTATCCCCTCTTTTTCAATTGTCAAGGAGCTGTTGGCTTGGAAGAAGGAGCAAGTTATGTGATATTTTTTCTTGCATATTTTTACTTAAATTATATTTGTGTGTTGTTTTGTGTGGTTTTGAAAAAAAATTTTTCCTGATATGGGAAAGTTCATAAGTGTATTAAAATCAATTAGAATATTATTTTACGCAAAGCTTTTTGGACAATTTTTCTCTCACCATGTTTCGCAAATCCTAGGGATTCAACTCTGATCTCCACAATATGGTTTGTATATTATTTTCAGTGGTTGCAACTTCATTTTTGTTATCTTCAATTTATCCCCAAAGAAACTAATCTAATTTCATTGGTGGTTGGTTGCAGCTCATATTATCAAAGTCAGAAATTGGAAAGGCCAGTTGAACATACCCGATCCAGGTAAGTAGGGTGGGTTGTTGTTTTGTTGTAGGTTATTCGTGGTTATTTTGTAAGCTGAGTGTGTATTAGGGTAAAGTGTATTTTGTATTTGTGCTTCCTTTTAATTGCATTATTGTGACTTGTGTGCTTTGAAGGAAGCAAATATGAACTCAAGTATGCACCCCTAATTAATGTTTTCAAATATTCGTTTTTTCTTTTCCTTTTTTTGTTTATGTGGGGATAACTAATGGGATTCTTATTTGTATGTGAGGTCCATGTTGATTTTGCAATTATCATTAACATTTAATTTAATTTTTTTCCCCGAAGATTTTACATGCAAAGTGATTGAGAGTCAAATTTGGTTTTGTTGCCTTTTTTTTTTTAGTTACCCGTTCTTTAACTGTGCAGCAGCTTTTGGGTTCAGAGAAGATGGTTTTTGGCGAAGTTAAGTAAGATGGTTTTTTTAATTTTAGAAAATAAAAATATTTTATTTTTATATTATCAAAGTGGCAAAGTATTTCCCTTTAGAGTTATGTTATCTTTGATGTTTACAGTATCTTGGCTTAAACCTGCTGTTTTTTGGCATATATAGTCTTGAATTTAATAAGTTTTTATTTGCAATGAAACTTGTCACACAGGCAGGAAGAGTGGTAGGAGAGCCTACGAAAAGGACTCATCTTTATGAACACCGATTCTATCATGTTATTTCGCATTCACTCCCTTGGTGGCTCTCTTTTTAGATATGAGGTTTGTGTTTCAGGTCCTTTTTCTTTTTTTCGCCCACCCTTATTTCACTGTTTAACACTTCTGTTTTTATTACTCATTGTGGTTTAATTGCATCTTCTAATTCTTTTTTTGGTCACTTTCAAGTTTGTTTTTTTTCCCTCATTCTGGATTCGATTTTTTTGTTGATTTCCTTTGGTTTTAGACACGCTTTTTTCCCAACCACACACCTGCGGAAGGAAGCACCGTAGCAATGGCCTTTGGAAAAGGGTCAAAAAAGGCGGCTATTACACACAATCCAAAGTTACAGAGGAAGGACAACCCTGTAGATTTGGAAAATGATAAAAAAAATTGGTCAAAAACAGCGGCAAAAGTACACAGAGGGAGGACAGTTGCTGTTTTGTTAGAAAAACAATTACTATTTAATAAATTAATGTTAATATCTACTGCAATCTTTTTAATTAATTTCCTATGGCATCTGACCACCTAGTAGCCGTCAGTTTTTGCCTCCCAAATCTTGACCTCACCTGTCAAATAATATATGGAGGAAATATATTGGAATCATCTATAAAAAAAGATTAAATAACATGTGTTTTTTACATGTGTATAATAATATAAACTTCTACACCATAGTGAGATCTTTTTCCAAATGTCGAGGGTTTGTTACTTTATTCTATTATTGCTACTTAGATTCCTATTCATATAACACGTGTACACAGAGAACAGAGAGCATATAATGATTCTTTTATACATATACGTCTACCAATATATTTCTAAGAAAAAATGTTCGAATAATTATTCATATTTATAAGGGTAAATTATTTAATAAAACTAAATGACTAAAAATGATCAGATTGTACTGAATTAGAAAGGACTAATTTTGTCCTCCCATTTTTTATATAAGAGAAATTTTTCATATACAAGTATTTTTTTATACAAGTCTTTACAAGTTATTATATTAACGCGCTTGAACGTTACTGCACGTTCTTCTTCCTCTTCCTCCTCTTCTTTTTTTTTTTTCGTTTCTTACTTTCTCTTTCTCCTTTTCTCCTTCTTCAACCCTTATTGCACAATTTTACTGCACCGTCTTCTTCTTTTTGCTGCACATTCTTCTTCCTCTTCCTCCTCTTCTTCTTCTTCTTCTTTTCTTTCGTTTTTTGCCTTCTCTTTCTCGTTCTTCATTTACGTACTTTTTTCTTTGTTTTCTTTTTTCGTTATTCTTGATTTCCATTATTTTTTGATATCAAGCTCTGAAATCATTTTTGAAGAAGAAGAAGCAGCAGAATATGAGGAGGAGAAAGAGAAAGTGTTCTGAATTATGCATAAAGTGTCCTTTGGGTGTATTTCTGTAATCGTTTGGGTGTATTTCTGAAGTTTCATTATTTTCAAAACGATTTCAAAGCTTGATTTCAGAAACCATGAAAATCGAAAAAAAAGAAGTAAGAATACCAGTAATAAACGAGTAAAACAACTAATGAAAAGGCAAAGAGAATAACGAAGAAATATCGTTTGGGTGTATTTCTGTAATTGTTTGGGTGTATTTCTATAATCGTTTTGGTGTATTTCTGAAGTTCTATTATTTTCAAAACGATTTCAAAGTTTGATTTCAGAAACCATGAAAATCGAAAAAAAAGAAGCAAGAATACCAGTAATAAATGCAAGTAAAACAACTAATGAAAAGGTGTAATAAACGCAAATAAAACAACTAATGAAAAGGCAAAGAGAATAACGAAGAAATACATGGAGGAGGAGGAAGAAGAAGAAGAAGAAGAAGAAGAAGTTGTTCATAATCCACGGTGAGTGAAGAAGAGGAAGAGGAAGAGGAAGAGGAAGGGGAAGAGGAAGAGGAGTCGTTCATAATTCACGGTGAGTGTAGCGCTTTGGAAACTAAATAACGCATTAAAAGACTCTAATGTGTAGCAACTTGTAAAACTTGTAAGTCAAAAAGACTTGTATGTGTAGCAAGCCTCTTTATATAAATCGTTGCCTCTATACAAATTTTAGAAAAAAATATATATAAAGCCTGATGCTTATATATTCAACAGTAGTTTGGAATATTAAGATTAGTTTTTTTAGTAGTGTACTCATAATTTGTTGGTTTTTTTCTAAAAAAAATATAAAAAGATTTTTTAAATTTTAAGATTTAAATCGAAGATCGATTTTATTATATATATATACACATAATGAAGTGACACTACTAAAATTACAAATAATAACTTTTTATTCATATAATTTTTTTTATAAAAATCATTGTTAAATAAAAAATTTATACTTTATAATATTTAGTCATTTTATTTTTTTAAATAACTTGAAAAATTCTTCATCACTGAAGAGATTTTATTAAGGAGGAACTAAATAAAAAAATATAACACAAAAAGACACCATATCATGTCAACTTAAAAGTTTAACACATTAAATTAATACAATTTTTGTTTTATAGATTATTTATTTACTATAATTTTTTAATACGAGATTAATTTTTTATACTACTCATATTCATATTACTTAGCACTAATTAAAAATAGTATTGTCAATTTTTTTTATACACATATAAAAAAAATAGAGAGAGCTAACTATAACATAAGTCAACTCAAGTCAATTTTTTATATTCTTAATTTTAAAATTTGAAAAATTAAAACAGTAAAAAATTATTTTATTTTTTTATATTAATTTTCTTATTTTTTAATTAGTTAGTTCTAATTGACTACACTTCTAATTAATTCTTTAGCAGAATTGATATTTGTAATTTTAAAAATAAATTGTTCATAAATTTTTGGTTTATATAAAAATTAATTTATACTTTATAAGAATTAATTTGTTAAAAATTTGATGTTCATATAAAAATTTGTTATTGACTAATAAATTATTATATATATAAGATAAAATTTAAATGTTATAATATTTATTTAAATAGATTAATAAATTAATTATTAGACTAATTTAAATTTATTTTATTTGTTAATGTTAACCACCATATGTTGTACTGAAAATGAATGCCATTAACGATAATATAATAGGTGTAATTAATAATATTTTACATTAAATTGGCGGGACCAGATAAATTCCAAAGTAATTAATTACTTGAATGGGGCTTTGAAAATGGACATATAGATGTGATGACTGGTCAAAATGATGATCTTATAAGAAAAATGGGATTATGTTTGGTTGGGCTATGAGTAAAACTCGACACGTACAGAGAATCTAATATCCATATATAAAAGGGGTATCGACACGTAGCAAAATAATTAGTGTACTACGTTGTATCAAAAATAATTGGTGTACTACTGTTCATTAGTATTGATCAACAAATCATGAATTAATATAAGTATTTAGTATTTATACTAAACCATTATAGGAATCTCCATATGCAGTGGCAGAGATTGAAAACTTTTTTTGGAGGGGAGGAAATTGTCAAAAGTAAAATTCCTGTGTGGCACGATGTCGCTGAATCCGGCCTCAGCCAGATACGGGACAATGGCGTTCGATGGAGGTAAAGTATGGCTCACTCGTTGGGGCAGTAGGAGGCGAGGCCTTTGATTAATGACAAACAAAATTAATATTTAAATTATATAAAATTAATTATAACTTATAATTTTTTTAACATTTTAAAAATTTGATTTCACTTTTGATAATATTTATCTCTCAAAAGTCTCAAGATTAATTATTTTAATTATTATTTTTATTACAAATTAAATAATATAATACAACAAAACAAAGTCTTAAATTTCTAATAAAATAAAAATATCAAAATTTATTAATGTAAATAGTGTTATACTATAATGGCATTAAATTTGTAAAGTTGATTTAAAAATAAAATAATAACTTTTTGTTAATGATATGATATTACTACTAGTTATATTATAATTTTTATTATTCTAAAAATAAAATAATGCATGAAACTATATGTGAAGCTAAATATAATTTAGTGTTAATTCTATAATGATATTTAATTTGTAATGTTGATTTAAAGATATGTTATTTATTGTTAATTTAAAGATATACTATTTGTTATGTCAAATAGAATAAAGTAAAAAGTTTAAAAGAATGCTGAAGATGGACATAAAACTCAAATACATAAGTTAAAACTTGAAAATATATCAATTTAATCAAATAAACTAATTTTATTTTTTTTAAGTAAAATTACTAATATTTTTACAAAAACTTTGGGGCCATGACCACCCCTTGCCCTCACAAAACTCCGCCACTGCCATATGATATGATGAGTTTGGTGATGATCCTTTCATGCAACTCATGCAAGCAACAAACTAACAAGAGTAATAGTGTATAATATCTGCGGAGGGTGCATAATAGATACCACCCTAGCCTTTCCTCCTCTATATATATACTTCCTATAAACATGTCACTCCTCCAACTCAACTCCTCCCATAACAACTTGAGAAGGAGCTTCATTATTCCTATTCATTCCTCTAATAAGAACCACACCTTTGCAACAAGAAGAGTAGTTGTTAGACAAACACAGACACAGACACAGACAAAAACACCACTCAACCCTCCCAAGCTCCTCCCTCTGTTGGCTTCGCATTCTTTTTCTTTTATATTCACTGTGATTAACTGTAAGTTGGTTTTGAATTTTTATCTAATGCTTTGAGTTGTTGCCTAATATTCTTCAAGACGATATCTTTTGCTCCATATCTAATACTTTATTTAATATTTGAGTTTAAGATTTAGGAGTTTTCATTTTATGATTTAGTATGTTGTATAGATTTATTTTTTGATTTTTTAAATTCATAAAACATTTTTCAAATTCATCAGACGTGAGTAAGTAACACTATATCAATCACGTATACAATAATGGAGCTGAAATCCAGGGGAAAAGTATGCCCAGCATTTATTGATCAAATCAAAATGGGGAAATGAATCTAAATAAAAAATAGAGTAGGACGGTGTATTTTCTTTATTTTAGAAAAATGTTAAAGAGTAAGAATTTATTTTGGATTTTTTATTAGAGAGAAAACAAAGAACATGGTGTGTTTACTAATTTGTGGATAGGTGAGTTAAGATACTTTGTCTTATTTCATGATAATCTTTCGTTTTCTTCTTGGGAAAAAAAAAAAGAATGGAATGATTTATATTTCATTGAATAGGTGATTGTTGTATTTTCTGTGAATCAGACATTACTGTTCCAAGCAATTTTGTTTCAATGGTTAAATTTTTCTGAAACAAGAAGTTACTTTTATTTTATTTTAGATCCTTAAATTTTGCTACTTGTGTATTTATTGACAAATATCATAACTTTTGGAAAAAAAATTGACATTTTTCTCTTTTATTATGAAATGTTAAAAAACTTTCTTTTCTCATATATTTGGTTTTTTTTAATTATTCAAATTAAATAAATATAATATTTATCAAAACTATAATATGGAGACAATTTACTATTTTAAATACACATTACTACACATTCCAAATATACAGGTAAAAAAATCATTAAAAACATAAGTATCCGAATTCTAGGATATGATAAATTAAAAAAAAATGATACTGAATATTCGGGATATGATCATATGGACATAATAAATTTAATGTTAATGTATATAAAATTGGATTTAATATACGGTGGGGGTGGGGCGGTGATAATAACACTGATGGTATAGATAAAATATAGTTGAATAAAATTTACTACTATTACAAAGTAAAAATATTATAGATAAAATTTATTTTTAGATATGATAAATTGTATGATTCTGTGCAACTGCATGCATGGGTCTTCAGCTAGTATCTTTCTTGCTAAAAGAATAAATACTTGGATCTTGTAGGTACTGTGAACCACTCTTGCTCCACAAAAAGCAAGACAAACTAGGACAGAAAACAAAAGAAGAAACAACCATGGAAATTCCAACAATTGATCTATCCATGAAAAATAGGATAGAATTGTCCAAACAAGTGGTGAAGGCTTGTGAGGAATTTGGAATTTTCAAAGTTGTTAATCATAATGTTCCAAGAGAGGTGGTTGTAAGAATGGAAGAGGAAGGTGCTGAGTTCTTTGCCAAAAGCAACTCGGAGAAGCAACAAGCTAAGCCTTTTGGCTATGGATGCAAGAACATTGGCAACAATGGCGATGTTGGTGAACTTGAGTATCTTCTTTTTCCCACCAATCCTCAATTCATTTCTGAATCTTCCAAATCCATCTCCAATCATCCAAACAAGTTCAGGTATCTATGTCCTCACCTCATTTTAAAATTAGGTCAAAATCTTATATGCATTGTATTTATAAGTATGTCTAATTTTGATGTACAGACAATTATACACTATATATTGATTATACACGCACATACGTGATAAAGACTGTTACCCGTTGAAATTAGTTAATAAAAGCCACTCTAATTGATCAATGTTTTTCACTTCCGATCCACACATAGTGTAATGTTGACCTTATATATATATACATATATATATAACAACCAGCTAATAAATCAATTATTTATCAGCAATTTAATTAACCTACTGAAGGTGTTATAGTACTTTTATAGCTTACTAATTAAATAATGAGTTATTCTCCGACTTTTTTTCTTAATTTAATTTATATTTTAATTTCTACATTATTAAAGGTTTACCATAAGCCATTAAACCTAGCTATACATATAGCCTGCCTTTTGGGTTAAGAAAATGTTTTTCAATTCAATATTTAAGCTATAAAAAACTCTTTACCAACATATGCTTTATCACTTATGTATTTTGATGTGATGTCCATTATTTATGAGGAATGATATTTCTATTAAATGGCAACTTTGTTAACAAACAAAGGGTTAGCAAACTTTCTTTTCAATCGTACATTTATACTCTTTTTACTACAATAATACAATATGCATGTGGTTGAAAAATGATTTCTTTTGCTTGATAAAATTTTAAATTTATATAGATATCATTACCCATTATTTAATATAACACATGAAAAATTGAAAATACTATGAAATCAACACTTTTAGTGTAAAAAAATAGAAAATAAACTAATATTAATCCAAATATAAAATAAAAATATTAATCACCTAATATTTTCCTTATCTATAACACATTTTATTTAAGGTTTAAATGATAATTTTTTTTAGGCAAAAAGTGAAAGTTATTATTGGCTTAATGTGAAAATTGATCGATGAATTGCAGCGGTGCTGTAAATAATTACATAGAAGGAGCTAAAGGAGTAGCATGCGAGATTCTTAATCTTGTGGTAGAGGGTTTGGGAGTCCAAGATAAATTTGCACTTAGCAAACTAATCAAAGACGTAGAAAGTGACTCATTGCTGAGGATCAATCACTACCCTCCCAGCATGACTACGGATTCGGAGATGGACCCATGTGCTACTGGTAACACCAACAATACCATTGGCTTTGGGGAACACTCTGACCCTCAGATCCTCACCATCATGCGCTTCAACGACGTCGCCGGCCTCCAGGCCACCACCCACGACGGCATCTGGTTCACTGTCCCTCCTGACCCGCATAACTTCTTCGCATTGGTCGGCGATGCCCTCCAAGTTTTGTTTCTTCTCACCATAACTTCAATATCTATCAAATCTTATTTAATGGGGCAAATGTGTACCTTTCAAAAATAATCCTCTCAATTTTTTTATTGACATTGTTATGTGTGATGTTTAATCATTTAATATTTTTTTATTGTTTTTGTCCTATTTAAAAAATATATGGTAAAAGACCACATCAATTAATTGAAAAAATAAAAATTAAGCATTTTCAAATATAAACTTTACATAAACTTTACATAAAGACAACAAATTACATTGTTAAATGAATATTCTTAAGTTGGTGTTTAGGTAAGGAAGCATAAAATAAAAACACTATTTTTCAACCTCCAACATTTTTGTTTTTCAATGAAAAATTCCTTTTCTTTCTAAGGACATTTCATAGTTAAATTCTATTTATATTAATTGGTGTAACGTGCATGAAAATATAGAGTGATAAATTATTATGCCATTTATTTATGAATGACTAAATATGATTACATGAATGAAGGTTTTTTTCAAACGAAAGATTTACAAGCGTGAGACACAGGGTGCTGATTACTGACTCATTGAAGACAAGAACCTCAATAATGTACTTCGGAGCACCCCCATTAAACTGCTTGATCACTCCGCTGCCAGAGATGGTGAAACCACCACAAAACCCAAGTCGATATAAGCCCTTCACATGGGATGATTACAAAAAAGCTATGTACTCTTGTAGACTTGGGGACTCTAGGCTTGACCCGTTTAAGGTTCATAATGACTAGTGTAAAACCCGGGCATAAGGCCAAATGTAGATTAATTGTAAAAATTTATTAGTGTATGTTCGTTAATATTAATAATTATTTTTAATCTTAAAAAATTTTTGTGAATAAAAATCTATTATTCAATATATATGATTGTTCTAGCCTATATTTACAGAGATCTAATAATCTGATCTTAATTTTTTTTTGCCCATATTAACATCTAATTAAAAAAAATGTGTATGTTAAAATCTGTTTCATTGATTATTTTTAAATGAATTATAAGTTACACTTCAATATGATTTTGACTAACGTTAATATTTAGTGCAAAAAATATCTCAACATAAATTATATTACATTAATATAATTTTTAATCATAATCAATTTTGTAAAGTCACATTTATATCAACATTTTTTGTCTATAAATACTTTTATGTATGATGAATTAGAGCATAAAATTACTTTCTGCATAGCAATTAGAACATGATACATTAAATAAATATAAATACCAACACGAAAATAAAAAAATTATTTTTAAAGAACCAAATTTCAATTTAATTTGTACTTAAAAGTTAAAATAAAAAACTCATACTTTCCAAACAAAAATTACTACCATAAAATTTTTTTTGACAACTTGCAGTAATATGATAAAACTCTACAAATTTGCACATATTTTTTTTAAGATTAAGATCTCTTTAAAATCATAAAAAATTTTAAGTGGATTCGGTGCTGCTTAAAAATATAAAATCTACTATTATATGTTTTTATATAATTTTTTTTAATTTTTTATTCATTATATATGAGGCATTTAATAGTAGATTCAAATAATAACTAAAGATTAATTGTAATTTAGAAAAGAATATATGATCAAGTATAAATTTATAGTATATAATATAAAATAAATTATTAATTATGTTAGCTAAATAATACAAAATTGTTTGTCTTGTATCTATTAAATATTTATGAAAATTTTGTTGTTCTAGTTTATTTGAATATACCATTTGAGTATAATTTGAATATTCAACATTCATTTAAAAAAAATTCAAACACAATTAAAATTCAATAAAAAAATTGTGTTATTTGAATGAAAGAATTGTACTTATTTATTTGAAGGCCTTGAATATTAAGATTAATTTAGTGTAAAAAAGAAAATATTAAAAATATTACATAAGAAACTAATATGGATGTAATTATTTAAAAATATCTATAACAACTTTATTGTAAATTATTGTTGTTTTTTATATAAGTTTTAATTTTCGCCATGTAATAATAAAAGGTTAGATTCATTTTTTAAAATGAAATCCTTTGCATATGATACTCCATAAACTTGTATACCCATAATAAGTTGATATTTATCTGTCTTTTTATTATTTAGTTTGATCTATTAAAAAAATATGAGTTCTGTATAAAATTAATAAAGACAATTACATATTTTTTAGTGTTCAAAATTTAAGTGACAAATACACGTGTAAATTTTTTAAAAAAATAAATCTACATGACTCAAAGGTTTAATCTTCTTCCGGACCAAATATAGATTTATTGTATTTCACTTTTTATTTCTACATAATCTTTATGTACTCTTTCAATTTTATTATGATATCATAACACCATCTTCGTAAGTAAATTTAGACCAATATTTCATTTCTTTTTTGAAATCACCACATTCTGAGATTTTAATGGAAAGTAAATCTGCTCAAAATTTCTCTATATTTGCTTTAGCATTCATTCACTCAACCTTCACTTACAGTTCTACCTGCCTTAGAGACACTATGTGCCGTTCATCTGAGCTCAATTTGTCACCTTCAATCATTCCGCTTAATTTGCTTAGGTTAATATACAAAACTCTAAAGCTCGAACCTTAATTTGAATTTTCATAATCAAATTTTAAAATCATCAAAACTATTTAATTTATTCACATATACAGTATAAAGTTTATTATAGAAGAATTTAAATTGCTTAAAATACTAAATAGATATCCTTTCTTCCGTAATTAAAGCATGTTAAAGAATTCAAATAGGCACCGGATTCGGTGGTCCAAGAACGTTTGGACCATTAAATGGTCCCATAACAAAACATATTTTTTAAGTTTTTTTAATAACTGCTAAATAGTCATTTTTTTAATTTAATTACAAATTAACCCCATATATTTTATTTAATTATAAAAATAATTTTTTATTTTATAAATAATTATTTTATCATAAATTTATCATGTTTATTAACAATCAAGAACAAAAACAATAACGAATTAGATTTTCCATTGATCTTAATAAATTTTTTGGCTATTCCAATAGATTAAAAAATTAAATTTGATCCCTGACGTTCGTGAGGAATCATAAAATCGTGTTTCCTTGAAAACCAATCAATTGGACTATCAAACCAATCAATTGAATTATAACTCAATTGATTGAAAATTGCAAGGAAGCATGGTTTTTGCATAACTCAATCGATTGAAAATTATAACCCATATTCTTAATAATATCAACCCAAAACTATATAACTTTATTATCATTTACTGTTTTAGTTGTTCCATAGCAGAAAACTAACCCAAGTTTCTCCTTAAATCTAAATACACTCTTGGCCATGTGAAATCTAGATACATTCTTGGATTCTCATTATTGATAAGTTCTTTTGGAGCAGTCACTACTTTGCATTTAGACTTTAAAAGAAAACAAGTGATGTTCTCCTCTACATGCAACTCTTGTAAATTCCATTAGATAGGGCCTGAACAAAAAAATATCAAAACTAATTAGTTATAAATTCATTAATTTTATGGCATAAGTCTCATATGAGAACATATACAAAATATTCTGTTTATTCATTTTATTTCATGCATTAACTTTTCGATCTATAATTGATTGGATATAAAATTTGTCTCTAAAACTCTCATGTCCCATCAAATAATTCGAAACAAACAAAATTATAAATAACATATCTAAAAGATTCATATTTTGACAATTTGATATTATCTTTATCTATACCATTAATGTGTCACTAATATTCATAACAATACGAATGCATATCCATGTTTTGGTCTTACACTAACATTAACACAGACTTAGTCACACTCACTTTATGAATTCTTATATTTCACTACTTGGGTTAAACCCAGAAAATAAGGGCTCTTGTAACTTGATCTTCATGAATTATACCGTTTAAAAAAAAGGTAAGTTTATAATATTACTCAATATCTTAAAGTCAAATAAAATATTTAATATAATATAAATAATGATAATTTATTTTTATTATAAAATCATTTTTCTTCACATCTCTAAAACATTTGCCGTCAATCTCCTCAATTTATTTCCAAAAGTTTCAAGATATGAATTAAAAAAAAATTTACGTGATTGATATTTTCAAATAAAGATGGCATTACAAATTCTTACACTATAAGAAAAAAGTCTATGGCCACGCTTTTTTTTTGCTACGCTTTTGTGAGGGTAGCATTTGAATAGAAATTTGGTCACGTTTTTTATTGTTACGCTTCAAAAGCGTGGCAAAAAAGATCAATGACCATGCTTTTATGGCGCCCCTGCTTTGAAGAAGGTTCTGCAACTTCAATACTGTAATTTATGCTCTTTATTCTGTTCTTTTTTTGTTTAGTTAAATTTCAGCTTGAATTGCAAGTAGGTTCCACTTTCGTTGTTTCTATTTTCACACTTACTATTTTTAGGAACAGGCTGTTGTTTAGCTTTTCACAATTTCTATATGCACCTCTTTTTTTTTTTCATCGGGGTTTTTTGTTCATGGGGTACAGATATTCATATAATCCTTTGTCTGAGAGTAGTTTTTGCAAGGAGAATTCGATAGAGGGTCTGTCGACTTTCTAATTTATGTCTTTATGTGTGTATTCATCAAAGCAGCTATTCTACTGAAAATTATCTGTAGTGTTAGATTAATTTTACTGTTAGAAGGATTATTATTTCTTGTTATTATCCATTCGCATGCAATTAGTGAGTTCAATGCGTCTGTTGACTGGGATGGAGTGGATATTGTGATTTTTCTTTTTCTTAGTCCATTTTAGTTTTTAGTGAATAACATGTCAAGTGTATATACATGTGAATGTCATTAACTAACTTCCTCAGAGTTGGATTTTGCTCATTTGAACATCAATTTGATGACTGCTTCATTCTAAGGACTATTTTCTTCTTTTGTTGCAGAAATCAATGCGCTGGGATCATGAAGACTCAAAGGTTTGTGATGAGTACTTGCGTTTAATTTCTTTTGTTTATATAAATGTTCATGTTAAATATTGTGTAACTTTGTGGAAGGATATTAGAAAATCCTGTAACTGGAAACTGGGAAGTTCTACCTTTCCTTGCATATATAGGAATGTAGGATACCTCATAGAATACACTAGCTCATTATTCCTTGGATTTTTTTTTTAGTTGTGTCCAAAAATGTCTCTTATGTTTATGGGCATAAAGTTTTCAGCTGGTATCGTATTCATGTGAGGGGGGCTATCTTTAATTGAGACATCATTACACCATTAGGATTTGTTGTGAAAAGATTAAATAAATAAAAGAGGATGAGAAACTCAAGCATGATAAAAATGCTATCTTCAAATAGTTGTTTTCATGATAAGGGTGTCCTTGTGTTATAATTATTAACTTTTTCTCTGTACTGGTTCTTTTATGTTCTTCTGGCCTACTTCGTTAAACAATCTGGGCCATAAAGAACGAGATAAAAAACTGAACTGGGAAATTAACTCTTGTGTGACCTCTATTGTGACACGTTTGTTGTATAAAACGTATGGTATAGCACTCTACCAATAATTAAGTAATGGCATTGTCTTATATCAGTACTGATTAGAAAGAAATATCACTTCCCTGACGTGCTTGTTCTAGTAAATTGGTCATTTGATAATAAATGTTCAATAGTATTTATATATTATATTTTTGGATATTCTATAAATATAATATGGCATAATCATAGTAAACAAATTTAATTTGAATTAAGTATTTAAATATAATTAGTATGAAAGTAATTTTCAATAATTAATACTCATTATTAAGAGAATATTTACTAAAGATAAAAACTAAATTAAAATAGTACAAACAATGCTAAGATTAAATAAGTATGCGTGAAGTGAAGTCAGTCAAATAGAAAAATATTTTTTACATAAATTTATTTTTGTTTGAGAATTTAAATTTAAAATATTAATTGAAAATATTATGATTATGTTTGAAAAAATATTTTTATAATATGAAGTATACATAAAATGAAAAAATGTAATAAAAGTTTGATTGTAAAGTAAGATTATAAAAGGAGTTAAGATAAATGAAGTTTAAACAATTATGTTTATTTATCCAACCACTTAACTATAATCACCATTATTAAAATTAATTATACCAAATTTTGTTAAAATTGAACTTTAATAAAACTATAACCTACCAACTTAAATGTATGTATGTTATAAAATTTATAATGCTATTAATCTACTTAATATACTAAAACTGGGTTTTTTCCGAGCTAATAAGGGTGACGTGTCACTCTCTCGTGAGTCTGTTTTCCCTCCAAAACGAATAAAATTTTTCATCTATTCTAAATTATTTATTATAATTATATTATTATATTATATTTAATATTTAATGAATAATATATAATTATACTAATTTAAGAACATATCTTCATTATAATTATATCAAATCAATATTTAATGCACTATTAAACTACTTATCAATTATAATGCGTAATTACTGTACATAATAACAAATTGCCTTAATAGTAATTAATTTACCTATTTATTTTTGTTTTACTAAGGTCTATAAATAGTGTTTTTCTGTCGTACATACATCTAAATTTGAGAGTCAGCTCATAATTTTATATTTAGTATTTTTTTTACTACTTCATAGAATAAGAATGTATTCTTCATTTTTTATTGAAGTTGATCCTTTTAAGGTACAATTTATAATTTTTTATAATATTTTTCATATACTCATTCTATTATATTATTCTTTTAATAATTTATTAATTGTTGTTACTCTAAGTTGTTCTTATCGTCTAATGTTCCAATTCAATTGTCTTTTACCACAATCGTTTACAATGCATCACATCTATAAAATACCTCATCGAGTTGTCTTCACTGATTCAGATTCCAACTACATGGATGTAAGCGTTCAAAGAAGGGGCAATAATTTCTACTTTACCGAATGATTGTTGGATCTACTCACCTATTATGACCAACCTAATGGAATGTGGTTAAAGGAGGATGAGTAAATTATTATAATTTTAATTATTCGATTAAAATTGTAATATCAGTTGTGATATTTTAATTATTAATGCATTATTAAACTACTTATCAATAATTTTAATTATCTAACATTTATAATTTACTCATCCTCCTTTTTTATCAAATTATTATAATTGTTTGGTTGCATAATTTCTCATTAGATTCACCATCCTAAATTGGTCAATTTGGTTCAATTCAGATTTTGTTTTTCTTTTTTTTTAATTGCTCTTATTGCAGCAAGTGTCCTCAGATTTTTATTGTGAGCTGCAAAATAAATGTCCCAAACTCTCAATACTTTTGTCATCCTTTTCGTTGTGTTTTTAACTCTGTTGATGTACTATTAATTTTAAATTTGTACGAATTTTAAATGTTGATACTTACGATATTATTTCAGTTGGTTGTCGTTACGAGAATGACTTTATACTATACGTGACTAAAGACTAGAATAGATTCAATATTGTTTAAGTAATTTTGGTTTTAATATTAGTATTTGATTAAATTATAATTAGAGAATTTTAAATTATTGCCTCAATTTATATATTATGATTATTTTTCGTGGATGTACTATTTTTAAATAATTTAATAATTAATAAAATAAAGTGGTGTCAAGTATATTATTTAAGTTTATTTTTATTCTTTATTTTTTTATTGATATTTTTATTATATTTGACAAAAAAAACTCTACCTAAATATATAGTTTTTCATTGTCCTAAGCACAATTTAGTTGCCAATAAAAACCGATTTTATCTATAAAAAATAATAAAACATGTATCTTTTGATATTATATTAATATAGTAAGTAGACATTATGATATAATAATATCTTTAATTGTATTATAATTAGTTCATAAATAATATATAATTATATTATTTTAGGAAAAATTTTTCATTATAATTATATCAAATTAATATTTAATTATGATAAAATATGTTAATTATAATTATATCATAAAATTATAATAATTACGATAGCTAT